>NC_059212.1:38936275-39236275 GCF_020615455.1 Coregonus clupeaformis | reverse complement strand
TGCTCAAGCCAGCGCATGTCCAGGCCCGTCTGAAGTTTGCCAATGACCATCTGGATGATCCAGAGGAGGAATGGGAGAAGGTCATGTGGTCTGATGAGACAAAAATAGAGCTTTTTTGGTCTAAACTCCACTCGCCGTGTTTGGAGGAAGAAGAAGGATGAGTACAACCCCAAGAACACCATCCCAACCGTGAAGCATGGAGGTGGAAACATCATTCTTTGGGGATGCTTTTCTGCAAAGGGGACAGGACGACTGCACCGTATTGAGGGGAGGATGGATGGGGCCATGTATCGCGAGATCTTGGCCAACAACCTCCTTCCCTCAGTAAGAGCATTGAAGATGGGTCGTGGCTGGGTCTTCCAACATGACAACAACCCGAAACACACAGCTAGGGCAACTAAGGAGTGGCTCCGTAAGAAGCATCTCAAGGTCCTGGAGTGGCCTAGCCAGTCTCCAGACCTGAACCCAATAGAAAATCTTTGGAGGGAGCTGAAAGTCCGTATTGCCCAGCGACAGCCCCGAAACCTGAAGGATCTGGAGAAGGTCTGTATGGAGGAGTGGGCCAAAATCCTTGCTGCAGTGTGTGCAAACCTGGTCAAGACCTACAGGAAACGTATGATCTCTGTAATTGCAAACAAAGGTTTCTGTACCAAATATTAAGTTCTGCTTTTCTGATGTATCAAATACGTATGTCATGCAATAAAATGCAAATTAATTACTTAAAAATCATACAATGTGATTTTCTGGATTTTTGTTTTAGATTCCATCTCTCACAGTTGAAGTATACCTATGATAAAAATTACAGACCTCTACATGCTTTGTAAGTAGGAAAACCTGCAAAATCAGCAGTGTATCAAATACTTGCTCTCCCCACTGTAGGTGCCTTCGTACCCATTTGCCCAAAAATCTGTCAGACTATTCTATAGTAGTGAGGTGAGTGGGACAGTCAGGCCATTCCAGTTCACACACACAACACACTGTGTTACGTGACTAATTATGGAGGCCTCGAGAGTATTTGCTAAAGACCAAATAAAAACCGTTGAAATGGGCCTCTCTCAAAGCTGTCGGATGACTTCCTTAGGGCTACTTACAACCTGTTCTGTAACTACTTCACTTGTGGCCAAATGCAGATTGTATTAATATCTGCAAAGGCTACAATGTATCTTAGATCCATTCAATGCAATAACAACCCTGTATCTCAAATCCATCCAATGCAATAACAACCCTGTATCTCAGATCCATCCAATGCAATAACAACCCTGTATCTTAGATCCGTCCAATGCAATAACGACCCTGTATCTCAGATCCGTCAAATACAATAACAACCCTGCCCATCCAATGCAATAACAACCCTGCCCATCCAATGCAATAACAACCCTGCCCATCCGATGCAATAACAACCCTGAATCTCAGATCCATCCATTGCAAAAACGACCCTGTATCTCAGATCCATCCAATAATGACCCTGTATCTCAGATCCATCCAATAACGACCCTGTATCTTAGATCCATCGAATAACGACCCTGTATCTCAGGTCCATCCAATAACGACCCTGTATCTCAGATCCATCCAATGCAATAACAACCCTGTATCTCAGATCCATCCACTGCAATTACAACCATGTATCTCAGATCCATCCAATGCAATAACTACCCTATTATGTGTTACACCACTAGTACTTCCTAGCCTCCGGTTTTCAGGGGAAATTTAAAAAAAGCATATGACGCAACAGCTTTTTCCCCCCAAGACCAGTATGTAGGGGATCTAGTTTCAGGCATTCATTTTACGCCCGCTATGTTAGGTTAAGTACTTCCTTAACAGGCGATACATTCCACATAAGGGTAATAAGCATGTTTGTATCTAGGTGCTAATCAGTGTGTGAGTGAGGTATACACCTGCCATGGCTGCTAGGCCTATCCATGGAACCATCAATCATGGCCTCATCTGCAAATTGGCACAATCACTCCAAACACATAAGATCACTTCTCATGAAGATGGACAGGTGAAGGGAATGGGAGATGGGGCAAGGAAGAGATTTTAGAAGAGACCAGTGTGGTGGCTCAAGGTGGAATGGAATGTCCATCTCCCTCCCAGAAACACCAAACCTTCCCTGCGTCCCTCCTAACAAACAACAAATGGACACGAGGGTAACTTCAGAGGCGCATTCTGTGTTGTCATTCATATGACAATGAAGGCGGTACAGATAAGTATCTGAAGTTTGACACACATATACACACATATATATACATATACATATACATATATATATATATATATATATAGTTATCGTCATAAAATGTCCATGAAATGAGATCCTGACACAATAACTGCTTAGTTGAGCTCAAATGAAAAGGTTATATCACACACAGCTAGTTTATTTCCCCTCTATTCTACTCCGCTTTACCCATTCCTCCAAGGGAGACATTTTTCTGCTGAACTCTCAGAAAGAGGGAGGAAAGTATTTAAAGTGAGTCATGTCAACATTCTGATACGAAACTCACTTAACGTTAGTTTGCATAGCGTAGTTAATTAGCTAACATAAACAATGACACACCGAAACAATGGCGCTGTTTTCAAACACTGTTTTTATAGTAAATTGAAATAATGTAGCCGAAGTAAATTGAAACGTGTCAATCTCATAACGACGCGACACATATGTGCTGAACTGACAGCTACCACTAGCATAGCCAACTCACTGGCTCTATGAATATTTAACTTTGCGAGGCCTTTTCAGTCCACTGAAGTTAGCCATTAGACAAAATTAAAAAGTTGAAGAATTTAGCTAATAAATGAAAACATTTGGGTCACATATTTCCTTGTCAAAAGTCACATTTAGCTAGTTAGCTATATTGCATAAGTAAAGCTAACGTCGCTAGCTATTCAGCTAACTTAGCTAGCTAACATACAACATAACATTAGCCGAACTAAAAACTTGTTCACTGACCTGGCTTGCTTTGTAAAATTGTTTCTTGAAGCCTGCGACTGACATTTTTTCAAGCAGGATATAAGCTTCTTTCTTTACGTGCAAGTTGCTTTTAAATAATTGCTGAAACTTTGATTATAGGAATAGCTCTCTGAAGTTTCTCTGCTGCGTCGTTTTCTCTGCAGCGGACTAAACTTCCTTCACCATGGAGTGGATTTCAGTACTCTACAGCAGATCATACACTACCTAAAGCTAGTTTGCCTTTGCGAGTAGAACTTGCCTGGCAACCAGTCTACTTCCTGCAAGGCATAGTAGCCGCTAGATGCTATACTGAACAAAAATATAAACGCAACAATTTCAAAGATTTTACTGAGTTACAGTTCATATAAGGAAATCAGTCAATTGAAATAAACTCATAAGGCACTAATCTATAGATTTCACATGGCTGGGCAGGGGTGCAGCCATAAATGGGCCCGAGAGGGCATAGGACCACCCACTTGGAAGCCAGGCCCAGCCAATCAGAATGTGTTTTTCCCCACAAAAGCGCTATTACAGACAGAAAAACTCCTCAGCATCGTCTGTGCATTGTGTTGTGCTACAAAACTGCACATTTTAAAGTGGCCTTTTATTGTCCCCAGCGCAAGGTGTACCTGTGTAATTATCATGCTGTTTAATCAGCTTCTTGATATGCCACACCTGTCAGGTGGATGTATTATCTTGGCAAAGGAGAAATTCTCACTAACAGGGATATAAACAATTTGTGCACAAAATTTGAGAGAATTCAGTTTTTTGTGCATATGGAAAATGTCTGGGATTTTTTATTTCAGCTCATGAAACATGAGACCAACACTTTACATGTTGCGTTTATATTTTTGTTCAGTGTATATAAACTGGATTTGCAGCTCCCGCTATTTTTCAAGCAGATTAAATTAGGCATAATGGGAAAAACAAGTAATAGATTGGAAACAGATTATGTAGGCCTGCCTGCCTGTCTGTAGACACCCAGGGGATGAGGTATTCTATCCCAATTTATTTGCTCTGATTGATTTTCAGTGATGTCCCCATGTGATGACAGGCCATTTATTTTTGAAGACATCTGGACAGTTTCCCAGACACGGATTAGGCTAAACCTTGTCATGGACTGAAAAGTATGCTAAATGGAAAACCTCTATTAAAATTGCATTTTTAGTCCAGGACTATCTGTGTCCAGGAAACTGGCCCTTATTGTATTTCAGAAGCATTTGATTCCTCTCCTAATCTCATCTTCTTTATCTGCAGATCTGTGAGAGGACAGGTGGTTTCGAATAAAAGGTGGATGCCACCGGGAATCTTCTTTCACCTTTACCCAATCCCCTCCCCCTACAGCATAGCCGGAGAAGAAAAGGAGACTTCGGGGAAGGGACTAACTGTGGGCCACAGGATGGAGTCAGTGACAGCTCTGCTGAGGACAATGGATTTATCCCAGTCGGCTCCTTTTCCTTTCCCAAGGTGTGAATGTTTTTTGCAACATTTAAGCCTTATTCAGAGGTACAATATTTACAATGCTGCAGAAGATATACAAAAATGTATGGTGCTGATGTCATACCTTTTCTATTTGCAGAAAATCATGTCTGTTCAGTGCAATACATTTTACAATGTGGTGCCATCCTGAATGATCCAGGTCCCACTGCAGTTAGGAGTGTGATGTGTCTGTTTCTGCTCTCTAGCCAACTCCTTATGGAATTGTCATGCCGAAACAATGACAATGGAGTACGCAAAAGCACAAACAGATCTGGGACCAGGCTAATGTGTTATACATAAGACTCTCAACTCTTTTTATTGTTATTATTGATTATTGATTAATGTACTGCATTGCTGAGGGAGCTAGCACATAACCATTTCGCTGCACCTTTTATACCTGCTATAAACGGTGTATGTGACGAATACATTTGATTGGATTTTAGGCCCGGTTCCATTTGGTCCCTAGCCCCTTCCTCCAGCTCCTACCACTTCAGTGTTCACAGATCTGGATGGACTGGATCAGTGAGAGAAATATGGCAGAAGCTCCACTTAGCTTATTGGAAGGCTAGGGGGAGCCATCACGATAATATTGACACCTATCTGTTCCTTTCAGATATTGTTATTGTAGCTATGGTTACTCTATACTATAGTACAACATATGTGGTGTATTACCCAGAAACAAGTATATGATTATGAAATTAATTGGTATCTAGGCAAATAATGTTTCCATTGTGAACTTGTTGCCATACTATTACCACAATTCTGTATGCTGTAAGTGGTCTATTCTTTTCATGTGAATAAACCAAGTGTGTGATGAGAGAATTGATATTTTTAAGACAGACTTCACATATTCAGAAGAAATACTTGTATTATATTATTTAAAGCACATGTAAAGTATCCCAACATACAACAATATACATTGAGCTGAGTGACACGTTTACTCTTTGACTGACAATATACATTGTACATTTTGTTTTTTATGGGGAATAAAAAGAACACAGAGCAACAGAAATAAAAATCACAACAAAAGCCACATTAAATCCCAAGAATAACATGTTCTAAAAAGATGTCTTTTTTTTTTAATCCTATCTTGGAAAATTCAGATTGTGTTATAATATTGAGAATAAAGGAGAAAGGCCTTTGACACTGTGTGAGTAAAATTCACAAACAAAGATTACGTACACATTGATCAAGGTTATGGGTCTTGTCTTAGCTACAAGGTGAGAGGAACACACTGCTAGCAGAAGACACTGCTAGTAGAGAGACTGAGACAGAACATGGCTAGCTCCCTGAGTGGCTAAGAGTCACTTTTAGCCCTTTGTGGAGTGAGTTCTTAGAACCTTATTCTCAGTATTCTGTTGCGGAACTTCAGAGTTCAATAAGAACTGAAGAAGAATCAGGATATGCTGTCTGTCCGTGCTCCTCAAAGGGTTAAGAGATGCCCTGTCTGACTCATAAACCTTATATAAATAGATGCCTAACTCGGGGGTAGCTGGTAGCTCGGTCCATCCTTAGACATGTGCTCGCCCAGTGAGATAGTGGATAGGAAAGATCTTTGACATTTGGTGAGGAGTAGAGGACACAGGAACAGCAATGTACAAAAATAATACAGTTGTTCCAACCAGCAAAGCGCGCTTAAGATACATACAGACAATTTAACTGTAACCAAAAGACAAGGCATGAGGGAATGGGAGACTATTCCTATTGGCTGGATGTTGCTGGTTAGGGACTCTCACAGAGGAGCTGTTCTCCTCAAGTCTCTTTGTTATTCAGAGTTCATAAAGTGTCCTTGTCTCTTATGTCCTGTCTTCTGTTGTTTCTTTCACCCAGCATGGTCTCCTGAGGCAAGGGTCCGTTTCCATCAATATTGACAATGTTGGGCCATTCTACTAGAGATAGTCTGTACAGTACAGTACAGTTCTCCTCCTTTGCCTGCGTGTGATTGGGCTGCCTACCTTGGCAGTGTTCACTATGCAAAGAGTGTTCAGCCTCCCCAATGGTCACATGACATACAGTACGTAACCCCATTGGGTTGCTATGGGGGGTGTTGCCATGGAAACCTGAGTCCAGTTGAGAGAGGAAAACAGTCCCCAAAAAAAGACATGTACAAGAGTCTGCTTTTCTTGAGATCACTGGCATTTCCCTCAAGGGAAGTCGATGAGGGACTGAGGTTTCTCATTGCATTTTTAAAGCCTACAAAGGGCAGCACCAAATGCTGTCAGAACACGTGCCTACGTCTGTGAGTGTGTGTGTGTGACCATTCTGTGAGTTTGCTATAAACCTGTCGGCTGGCGATGATCAATAAAGGATAATTGACCGATAAGGCCAGCACCAGGTAGCATCATACCTGTTTATATCCTCATATGTAATAGAGAAATAACTGAATAATAATCTTGGTCTCTTAGGGCTGGTGAGTACATACATGTTCAACATACAGTACCAGTCAAAAGTTTGGACACACCTACTCATTCAAGGATTTTTCTTTATTTTTACTATTTTCTACATTGTAGAATAATAGTGAAGACATCAATGCCAAGAGTGTGAAAAGCTGTCATCAAGGCAAAGGGTGGCTACTTTGAAGAATCTCAAATATAAAATATATACACTTTTTTGGTTACTACATGATTCTATATGTGTTATTTCATAGTTTTGATGTCTTCACTATTATTCTACAATGTAGAAAATAGTAAAAATAAAGAAAAACCCTGGAATTAGTAGGTGTGTCCAAACTTTTGACTGGTACTGTACATGCAGCCTACATACGGGTACCGCTGAGAACTGTGTCTTTGGGACTATAAATGAAAGAACCCTGGGTCTGTTAAGTAGAACCATAGAATTACAATGATTCTAATTCGACCAGTTGAACTGTCCCAGAGTGTTAATATGTACAGTGGGGAGAACAAGTATTTGATACACTGCCGATTTTGCAGGTTTTCCTACTTACAAAGCATGTAGAGGTCTGTAATTTTATCATAGGTACACTTCAACTGTGAGAGACGGAATCTAAAACAAAAATCCAGAAAATCACATTGTATGATTTTTAAGTAATTAATTAGCATTTTATTGCATGACATACAGTGGGGGAAAAAAGTATTTAGTCAGCCACCAATTGTGCAAGTTCTCCCACTTAAAAAGATGAGAGAGGCCTGTAATTTTCATCATAGGTACAAGTCAACTATGACAGACAAACTGAGACATTTTTTTCCAGAAAATCACATTGTAGGATTTTTAATGAATTTATTTGCAAATTATGGTGGAAAATAAGTATTTGGTCACCTACAAACAAGCAAGATTTCTGGCTCTCACAGACCTGTAACTTCTTCTTTAAGAGGCTCCTCTGTCCTCCACTCGTTACCTGTATTAATGGCACCTGTTTGAACGTGTTATCAGTATAAAAGACACCTGTCCACAACCTCAAACAGTCACACTCCAAACTCCACTATGGCCAAGACCAAAGAGCTGTCAAAGGACACCAGAAACAAAATTGTAGACCTGCACCAGGCTGGGAAGACTGAATCTGCAATAGGTAAGCAGCTTGGTTTGAAGAAATCAACTGTGGGAGCAATTATTAGGAAATGGAAGACATACAAGACCACTGATAATCTCCCTCGATCTGGGGCTCCACGCAAGATCTCACCCCGTGGGGTCAAAATGATCACAAGAACGGTGAGCAAAAATCCCAGAACCACACGGGGGGACCTAGTGAATGACCTGCAGAGTGCTGGGACCAAAGTAACAAAGCCTACCATCAGTAACACACTACGCCGCCAGGGACTCAAATCCTGCAGTGCCAGACGTGTCCCCCTGCTTAAGCCAGTACATGTCCAGGCCCGTCTGAAGTTTGCTAGAGTGCATTTGGATGATCCAGAAGAGGATTGGGAGAATGTCATATGGTCAGATGAAACCAAAATAGAACTTTTTGGTAAAAACTCAACTCGTCGTGTTTGGAGGACAAAGAATGCTGAGTTGCATCCAAAGAACACCATACCTACTGTGAAGCATGGGGGTGGAAACATCATGCTTTGGGGCTGTTTTTCTGCAAAGGGACCAGGACGACTGATCCGTGTAAAGAAAGAATGAATGGGGCCATGTATCGTGAGATTTTGAGTGAAAACCTCCTTCCATCAGCAAAGGCATTGAAGATGAAACGTGGCTGGGTCTTTCAGCATGACAATGATCCCAAACACACCGCCCGGGCAACGAAGGAGTGGCTTCGTAAGAAGCATTTCAAGGTCCTGGAGTGGCCTAGCCAGTCTCCAGATCTCAACCCCATAGAAAATCTTTGGAGGGAGTTGAAAGTCCGTGTTGCCCAGCGACAGCCCCAAAACATCACTGCTCTAGAGGAGATCTGCATGGAGGAATGGGCCAAAATACCAGCAACAGTGTGTGAAAACCTTGTGAAGACTTACAGAAAACGTTTGACCTGTGTCATTGCCAACAAAGGGTATATAACAAAGTATTGAGAAACTTTTGTTATTGACCAAATACTTATTTTCCACCATAATTTGCAAATAAATTCATTAAAAATCCTACAATATGATTTTCTGGATTTATTTTCTCTATTTGTCTGTCATAGTTGACGTGTACCTATGATGAACATTTCAGGCCTCTCTCATCTTTTTAAGTGGAAGAACTTGCACAATTGGTGGCTGACTAAATACTTTTTTCCCCCACTGTAAGTATTTGATCACCTACCAACCAGTAAGAATTCCGGCTCTCACAGACCTGTTAGTTTTTCTTTAAGAAGCCCTCCTGTTCTCCACTCATTACCTGTATTAACTGCACCTGTTTGAACTCATTACCTGTATAAAAGACACCTGTCCACACACTCAATCAAACAGACTCCAACCTCTCCACAATGGCCAAGACCAGAGAGCAGTGTAAGGACATCAGGGATAAAATTGTAGACCTGCACAAGGCTGGGATGGGCTACAGGACAATAGGCAAGCAGCTTGGTGAGAAGGCAACAACTGTTGGCGCAATTATTAGAAAATGGAAGAAGTTCAAGATGAGGAAGGTGAGGGATCAGCCCAGATCTACACGGCAGGACCTGGTCAATGACCTGAAGAGAGCTGGGACCACAGTCTCAAAGAAAACCATTAGTAACACACTACGCCGTCATGGATTAAAATCCTGCAGCGCACGCAAGGTCCCCCTGCTCAAGCCAGCGCATGTCCAGGCCCATCTGAAGTTTGCCAATGACCATCTGGATGATCCAGAGGAGGAATGGGAGAAGGTCATGTGGTCTGATGAGACAAAAATAGAGCTTTTTGGTCTAAACTCCACTCGCCGTGTTTGGAGGAAGAAGAAGGATGAGTACAACCCCAAGAACACCATCCCAACCGTGAAGCATGGAGGTGGAAACATCATTATTTGGAGATGCTTTTCTGCAAAGGGGACAGGACGACTGTACCGTATTGAGGGGAGGATGGATGGGGCCATGTATCGCGAGATCTTGGCCAACAAGCTCCTTCCCTCAGTAAGAGCATTGAAGATGGGTCGTGGCTGGGTCTTCCAGCATGACAACGACCCGAAACACACAGCCAGGGCAACCAAGGAGTGGCTCCGTAAGAAGCATCTCAAGGTCCTGGAGTGGCCTAGCCAGTCTCCAGACCTGAACCCAATAGAAAATCTTTGGAGGGAGCTGAAAGTCCGTATTGCCCAGCGACAGCCCCGAAACCTGAAGGATCTGGAGAAGGTCTGTATGGAGATGGCCAAAATCCCTGCTGCAGTGTGTGCAAACCTGGTCAAGACCTACAGGAAATGTATGATCTCTGTAATTGCAAACAAAGGTTTCTGTACCAAATATTAAGTTCTGCTTTTCTGATGTATCAAATACTTATGTCATGCAATAAAATGCTAATTAATTACTTAAAAATCATACAATGTGATTTTCTGGATTTTTGTTTTAGATTCCGTCTCTCACAGTTGAAGTGTACCTATGATAAAAATTACAGACCTCTACATGCTTTGTAAGTAGGAAAACCTGCAAAATCGGCAGTGTATCAAATACTTGTTCTCCCCACTGTACATTCGGTATGTGGTTCTGGCAGGTGCATTGGTGCTTGTCAGTGAGGTACATTCATGATGGGGTTGGGGAGCATCGTAAACCGATATTCTAATGCTAAATTAGCTATGTTCACACTAGAATATGCATATTGCCCATTAGTTTGTCCAAAGTACGGTACAAAAGGACCATGAAGGTGAAGTCTGTAGTGTAAGGTGCATGGCCTGCTGGGATAGTGGAGGAATAACGCCATGGGATGCTGGGAGACTGAGTATTTTAAGTCCTGGATTGTCTCGTTAACTGCTGGTTATTTCTGAGGTCAATATTTATATCCCTCGCTCAATCTCTCCTTTCGCTTCCATACCTCCACACTTTGCCTCTCTCTAATACATTCACTCCATATGTATCTCTAGGAGCTGTTTGTAGAGTCGGGGAGAGAGATCTCACTCCCAAACACTTCCCGATAGAGTGGTGGGAAGCTGTATGCGGTCTCGGGGTGAACCAGACGGAAGAACTCCAGCTTGTCGACGTGGAGATTACAGATGGACTTCATCAGCAGCAGCTTGGACACCATCTACAGGAGGAGAGGACACACCGGGATCAGTCAGGAAAACACACTCAATATCTATGGACTTGGTGGGATGGAATGGGAGAAATCCAGAGAACGCATGAAATGTGTATGGACTTAAGCTAAGCTGCATGGGATAGATCCGCTCTACAGCACTAGACTGGTTAACTGTTTGTCTTTGTTTGATTTAAAGAATGTCTACACAGCATAAGGCCTTAAGGCCCCATAAAATATGCTTATGCAGCTGTTTGGGATATTCTGTAGAGGACCGTATCATAAAGTTCTTGGAGAGGAGACATATGCTACACAAGTGACTCCCATATGGTGGATCTCAGTCAATGACAACTTGGCCATGGCTAGAGGCTGTGGGCTGTGTTTTTTTGTCATCGAACTGTGGAGTGTGCTGGGTCTTTCCGGTCATGGCTAGAAGGGATCCAGCTTTTATGAAATTAACATAAAAATTGGGGCATTTTGGCTAACCCTAACCCTTTTCCTAACCTTAACACAATTCTCTTAACCTGCTACATTTGTTCTCCTAACCTGCTGCGTAAGTTCTCCTAACCTGCTACAAAAAGTCAAATCTGACGTTAATTTGACAAAAGCTGGATCCCTTCTACCTGGTCTAGTTTCTCGTCGGCGGCCCCGCTCATATGCAGACTGTGTTGCAGAGCCAGGAAGAGCTTCTCCTGAAGCTTCCGGACCTTCTGGCTGTCAGTCAGCCATGGTCGCTCTGGGGACAGAAGGACAGCGGCGCTGAACAGAGCCATCTCCTCATCGGTCAGCTGCAGGCGGCAGAGACCTTTAGCCAGGTCAAACACGGCACTGACCAGGTCATCGCAACCTGCAGAGAAGAATTACAATATTATATATACACACATCATGTTCCACTGAATTGTATTCGGAGTAGTTAACAGTATCAGCTCTATACATTCTAAATACTGTATCAGACAAGGAGTAGGCTAGCCTATCTGAGACGCTTACCAAGGGCTTTGAAGAGCTGGGCAGAGGCAAACTTGCCATCAAAGAACATGGTGTTGGTGTTAGCGTTAAACGCCCTGCACATCCTGATCAACAGCACCTCCAGACAGCCTGCAAGGACAACCATAGAGAGCCACAGAAATGGAGAGATGGAGGAAGAGGAGGGAGGGGATGGGGTGATACCAAGAGCACAGAAGATGCTCCAACATGCACAAAAAACAAACACCCAACAGAAAGTAAATATTCCAGATTGTAAGTCATTTGAACATTTTTTAAATCAGCAGGACAATAAGGATTATCAAGGACTTGTCAAAAAGGGTTTCAAACATTTACAAATGGTATAATATGGAGTTATTGTCAAATCCACGTTTTTGTGTGTGTGCAGATATAACGGTTGTTGGATGGTATAAACGTAGGTTTCAGATATGGTTTAGTTAAATGGTCGGAGCAGTGATGTGTGGTTTAGTTAAATGGTCGGAGCAGTGATGTGTGGTTTGTAAAAAAACAAAGCGATACAAACGAAAAGAGCACAAAAGGAAGAAGGTTGGAGAAAAGAAGGACAAGAAGAGCCAAGGTTAGCAAGATAAAGGACTTACGCCATTTCTTCACTCATGACAGGAATTTTCATGTGGTTCAATGATACTATTTTACAGGGTTTGCTCAATAATGTTTGTTTGCATACGTGTGTGTGTAAGAGAGAGCATTCATGTCTCACATAACGATCAGTGTGTGCATGTCCTGAAGTGGTTTGAGCAGTACGTGTAATCTGCATGTATAAAGTTACTGACCAGCTTTGAGCAGAATGATCTGGTCGTTCTGACATAGGTCCATGAAGCCGGTGATGCGTTTGGCAAACTCCACCACATACTGGATGGCATTGGTGATGTGGTGGGCACACTGCTGCCACATAAACTCTTCAGACTGGGAGAAATAGAGAAATCATAATTTAATACAACGATAATGCAATACATTAACCTGAGTAGCAGTGTGTGAGTGTGTGTATTCACCTTGCACTGGAAGTTGCGGGTCTCCTCAGGTGAGTACTGAATCCCACTGTATGTCAGCCTCTTCAGGTCGTCAGAACTGTACTGACTCGTCTCCAAGTGGGACTTGACCACACTCTGGGTGATACGCTCTGAAACAGAAACGACACACTGTGGGTGATACGCTCTGAAACAGAAACACGCTCTGAAACAGAAACACACTCTGGGTGACAGGCTCTGAAACAGAAACACACTCTTGGTGACAGGTTCTGAAACAGAAACACACTCTGGGTGACAGGCTCTGAAACAGAAACACACTCTGGGTGATACGCTCTGAAACAAAAACAACACAGGACCATATGAATACAAGACCACTACAGATAACATGTTTACTTGATACTGGGAAACTTTGTTAGTGATGTTAGTTATAGAAATAGTAATAGATTTCGTACCTATATCCATAAGAGTGCAGTCATCGGCCAGTGGCTCCAGCAGCGCGGCTTGTGTGTGCGACAACATCTGGTACTCATGTTTGATCCCATTGGCGTCTGTGACATCCAGCAGATTCTGCTGTGGCGAGTTCTGATTGGACGAATTGTTAGAGGATGATGACGATGACGAAGAGTTGGAGGTGTTCCCGGTGCTTCCGCCGTGGCCTCCCAGCAGCTCCAGGCTGCAGTACTCGTGGGCCTCCTCCGGGGTCAAGGGCAGGTCAAACAGGTCGGGGATGTCATCCAGGTCACTCAGGGTGGAGCTGGAGCCGCCGCTGCTGTAGGAGTGACTGAGCTCCCTGTGCCTGTCCCCCTCACTGTCTCCCCCAGCTACGTCTTCCCTGGTCAGGGACAAACCCTGGTTCAGGCACCCCTGGCTCAGAACCTCCTGGTTCAGAACCTCCTGGTTCTTCTGGTGCTTCTGAACCTCAGAGTACAGGCTGTCTCGCTGCTTCTTAGACATACGGCCAAACTTCACAGCTGGAGGGAGATAGAAGAAGGGGAAGAATCAGAATGTAAGTCTATCTATCTATCTATCAATCTATCTATCTATCTATACAGTGCATTCGGAAAGTATTCAGACCCCTTTACTTTTTCCACATTTTGTTACATTACAGCCTTATTCTAAAATGGATTAAATAGTTTTTCCCCCTCATCAATCTCCACACAATACTCCATAATGACAAAGCAAAGACAGGTTTTTATAAATTTTTGCAAACGGAAATGTCACATTTACATAAGTATTCAGACCCTTTACTTAGTACTTTGTTGAAGCACCTTTGGCAGCGATTACAGCCACGAGTCTTCTTGGTTATGACGCTACAAGCTTGGCACACCTGTATTTGGGGAGTTTCTCCCATTCTTCTCTGCAGATCCTCTCAACCTCTGTCAGGTTGGATGGGGAGCATTGCTGCACAGCTTTTTTCAGGTCTCTCCAGAGATGTTCAATTGGGTTCAAGTCTGGGCTCTGGCTGGGCCACTCAAGGACATTCAGAGACTTGTCCCGAAGCCACTCCTGCATTGTCTTTGCTGTGTGCTTAGGGTCGTTGTCCTGTTGGAAGGTGAACCTTCGCCCCAGTCTGAGGTCCTGATCGGTCTGGAGCAGGTTTTCATCAAGGATCTCTCTGTACGTTGCTCCGTTCATCTTTCCCTCGATCCTGACTAGTCTCCCAGTCCCTGCCGCTGAAAAACATCCCCACAGCATGATGCTGCCACCATCATGCTTCACGGTAGGGATGGTGCCAGGTTTCCTCCAGACGTGACGCTTGGCATTCAGGCCAAAGAGTTCAATCTTGGTTTCATCAGACCAGAGAATCTTGTTTCTCATGGTCTGAGAGTCCTTCAGGTGCCTTTTGGCTAACTCCAAGCGGGCTGTCATGTGCCTTTTACTGAGGAGTGGCTTCCGTCTGGCCACTCTACCATAAAGGCCTGATTGGTGGAGTACTGCAGAGATGGTTGTCCTTCTGGAAGGTTCTCCCATCTCCAAAGAGGAACTCTGGAGCTCTGTCAGAGTGACCATCTGGTTTTTGGTCACCTCCCTGACCAAGGCCCTTCTCCCCCGATTGCTCAGTTTGGCCGGGTGGCCAGCTGTAGTAAGAGTCTTGGTGGTTCCAAACTTCTTCCATTTAAGAATAATGGAGGCCACTGTGTTCTTGAGGACCTTCAATGCTGAAGACATTTTTTGGTACCCTTCCCCAGATATGTGCCTCGACACAATCCTGTCCGGAACTCTCCAGACATTTTCTTCGACCTCATGGCTTGGTTTTTGCTCTGACATGCACTGTCAACTGTGGGACCTTATGTAGACAGGTGTGTGCCTTTCCAAATCATGTCCAATCAATTGAATTTACCACAGGTGGACTCCAATCAAGTTGTAGAAAAAACATCTCAAGGATGATCAATGGAAACAGGATGCACCTGAGCTAAATTTCGAGTCTCATAGCAAAGGGTCTGAATACTTATGTAAATAAGGTATTTCCGTTATTTATTTGTAATATATGAGCAAAAATGTCTAAAAAACTATTTTTGCTTTCTCATTATGGGGTATTGTGTGTAGATTGATGAGGATGTGTGTAGACTTTCTTTAATCCATTTTAGAATACGGCTGTAACGGAACAAAATGTGGAAAAAGTCAAGGGGTCTGAATACTTTCCGAATGCACTGTATAAATAGTATATCTGTGTGGAAACAAGTGTTGCATAACTGTCATGAGTTTTTCTCTGGGGTCAAATGTATACTTTCCGCGCACGTCTGTGTGTGTGTGTGTGACTCACCGTCCCGGCTCATGCCTAAAGCCAGACACTTCTGCAGTCTGCAGTGTTGGCAGCGGTTGCGGTTGGTTCGGTCAATAAGACAGTTCCTCTGGCGGGAACACGAGTACATGGCATTGTTCTGCTGGCTGCGGCGGAAAAATCCCTACACAAAGAAACAAAATGGGATGAGTCAAATTATTACATAATGTATATAATTCCAGCATCATAAATGGTCCTCTGTAGCTCAACTGGTAGAGCACGGCGCTTGTAACGCCAAGGTAGTGGGTTCGATCCCCGGGACCACCCATACACAAAAATGTATGCACGCATGACTGTAAGTCGCTTTGGATAAAAGCGTCTGCTAAATGGCATATTATTATATTATTATAAATCTAGATGTTATAGAACGGAAGTATTATTTCATTGATCACAACAAAGGATATTTTCTATTGCAGCTTGTCTTTGTTTTATATCGTTGAAGGCAGTCTCCCATGATATACTTTGTTTAGCACAGGCTGTAGAACACATGAAGAAGGTAAAGTAGAAACCCTACTACTACTACTACTAGCTCACCTTGCAGCCTTCGCAGGTAATGACCCCATAGTGGATACCTGAGGACTTGTCCCCACAGATCTTGCAGGGTATTACTTCTATTTGAGCTGTAGAGACAGGGAGAGGGGACATATTAAAAAAGCTGTGAAGATTAACCCATCAAGTGAGTTATTAAACCTGTATAAAAAAACTAATGAGAATGCATCAAAATATTACTGCCCTGCCAAGTCTACAGCTAGTAGATCTCAAAATAAGGGTAGGAGTTGGGACTAATATGGCCACACACAAACACCTCTCACTATTGAGTAACACCCTGCTGAGGCCAATCTCTCTTGGGGCACGGCCAAGAAGAGCTCAGATCATAACCAGATTTCATTGCATAACGTGTTGCAACATTCACATACAACATTCTGATACGACGGAGGGAGGACTATTTTAATTTGTCTCATTTAGAAAATGTTTCGTGTTATCTTTCTCACCTTTTATAATTTTATTTTTTTAAGCACTTTGAAATGCATCCCCTGTAAGAAATATGCTCTATAAATACAGTTTGATTGATTGAATATTGGCATTTGCAACAGGTTGACAGGTTTCGACCTGGCATATGGCTATTATCAACATCGTGTGAAGTGAGAGGCAGGCTGTCAGTTTGGCTCCGCCTTGCATGCTCTGAGTGTCACAGCAGCAGACTGAAAGGTATTCAAATGGATAAATAAGGACTTTAATCATACCTTATCTACAGTTGGAGTTGGAAGTTTCCATACACTTAGGTTGGAGTCATTAAAACTAGTTTTTCAACCACTCCACACATTTCTTATTAACAAACTATAGTTTTGGAAAGTCGGTTAGGACATTTACTTTGTGCATGACACAAGTAATTTTTCCAACAATTGTTTACAGACAGATTATTTCACTTATAATTCACTGTATCACAATTCCAGTGGGTCAGAAGTTTACATACACTAAGTTGACTGTGCCTTTTAAGAGCTTGGATAATTCCAGGAAATGATGTCATGGCTTTAGAAGCTTCAATTGGAGGTGTACCTGTGGATGTATTTCAAGGCCTACCTTCAAACTCAGTGCCTCTTTGCTTGACATCATGGGAAAATCAAAAGACATCAGCCAAGACCTCAGAAAAAAATGTGTAGACCTCCACAAGTTTGGTTCATCCTTGGGAGAAATGTCCAAACGTCCGAAGGTACCACATTCATCTGTACAAACAATAGTACGCAAGTATAAACACCATGGGACCAAGCAGCCGTCATACCGCTCAGGAAGGAGACGCGTTCTGTCTCCTAGAGATGAACGTACTTTGTTGCGAAAAGTGCAAATCAATCCCAGAACAACAGCAAAGGACCTTGTGAAGATGCTGGAGGAAACCGGTACAAAAGTATCTATATCCACAGTAAAACGAGTCCTATATCGACATAACCTGAAAGGCTGCTCAGCAAGGAAGAAGCCACTGCTCCAAAACCACCATAAAAAAGCCAGACTACGGTTTGCAACTGCACATGGGACAAAGATCGTACTTTTTGGAGAAATGTCCTCTGGTCTGATGAAACAAAAATAGAACTGTTTGGCCATAATGACCATTGTAATGTTTGGAGGAAAAAGGGGGTAGCTTGCAAGCCGAAGATCACCATCCCAACCGTGAAACACGGGGGTGGCAGCATCATGCTGTGGGGGTGCTTTGCTGCAGGAGGGACTGGTGCACTTCACAAAATAGATGGCATCATGAGGAAGGAACATTTTGTGGATATATTGAAGCAACATCTCAAGACATCAGTCAGGAAGTTAAAGCTTGGTCGCAAATGGGTCTTCCAAATGGACAATGACCCCAAGCATACTTCTAAAGTTGTGGCAAAATGGCTTAAGGACAACAAAGTCAAGGTATTGGAGTGGCCATCACAAAGCCCTGACCTCAATCCAATAGAAAATGTGTGGGCAGAACTGAAAAAGCGTGTGCGAGCAAGGAGGCCTACAAACCTGACTCGGTTACAGCAGCTCTGTCAGGAGGAATGGGCCAAAATTCACCCAACTTATTGTGGGAAGCTTGTGGAAGGCTACCCGAAACGTTTGACCCAAGTTAAACAATTTAAAGGCAATGCTACCAAATACTAATTGAGTGTATGTAAACTTCTGACCCACTGAGAATGTGATGAAATAAATAAAAGCTGAAATAAATCATTCTCTCTACTATTATTCTGACATTTCACATTCTTAAGATAAAGTGGTGATCCTAACTGACCTAAAACAGGGAATTTTTACTAGGATTAAATGTCAGGAATTGTGAAAAACAGAGTTTAAATGTATTTGGCTAAGGTGTATGTAAACTTCCAACTTCAACCGTATGTGCCACCTTTCATACTAATACAGATTGCTCCAGCAAAGAGAAGAATACAAGTAAACATAGTACGCAATAAAAAGAGCAAGGAAATGATTTGATTGAAGTGACTTTGAAAATAAACTTGGCCGTGTGTCTCTCACGCTGTCGGTCTGTCTGTGAACCCAGTGAGGTGAAAGACAGAAATAGACAGAGTCATGTGTCAGAAACCCAGTCCCCTCACACACTCTCTCACCCTCTTACATACAAGGGGCCCATATAAGGGGCTAAAATGGAGGGCAGTAGTATGTGAAGATTTTGTTTTGTTTGTTTAAACAGATGGAGCCGGTCGGCTATTTTACTTACATTTTTACATTTGTTTTACTTCACAGCAGCCATAGTACTACACAGAGATAGAAACAACTAACTCATTCATGTGATACGCTATCGTTGCTCAATCTGCCAGTCTATTTAATGTTTGTGCCAAAGACAGAGATAACAAATCTGTGTAATTTATGAAGCATGGGATCTGTAGTCCTGCATGGGATCTGTAGTCCTCTGAGAGGCAGACTTATGGAGCATGGGATCTGTAGTCCTCTGAGAGGCAGACTCATGGAGCATGGGATCTGTAGTCCTCTGAGAGGCAGACATTTGGAGTGTGGGATCTTTAGCCCTCTGAGAGGCTGACATATGGAAACTCATATGGACATATGGAAACTCACACAGACATATGGCTAATCTCGCAGAGATTTAATGCATTGTTGTTGCGGCATTACATGAAAATGTCACTTTAAATTTGTTTTGTTTTCCCACTCTCTCTATGAAAAAAATTGGAAAAGTCTGCTGTTCTCTCCTCTATGTAATGACTAAAATACACAGAGCAACTGGGGCAGCTGCAGGTAGGGCTGGGCGGTATATATAATTAATTTGATACATTTGAATGTATGTTTTTGCACGATATTCCAAATGCCTGCATCGCAAGGTTTTTTGTATTTTTGGTCTCGTCTCCTTTGCTCCTCTGTGCTGTGTGCACCTTCCCATTTACACCAGAGATCTGTATATAATGATGAGAAGCTCATGTCTCTGCGCTAACAGTGGGAGTTGCTGTCCCAAAGGCGGGAAGGCAGGCGACAAACTTAGGTCCAAATGAAGCCCATAGAAAGGCATTGGCCTTATTTTTGGACAGATTTTGGCAAGATTGAAACCTCTCTGTTTGCATCTTCCTCTCTGTTTACACACGCACCAAGCCCACCACCTGCCACTCACAACAACAAAGATGAGAGATCACTGTTTCAACTCGCTATTTGCATATGAGGTTTGGCCCAACAGAATTGGCCCAACAGAATTGGTGATATGGACACCGAAACACATTGAGACATTATTTTACTGTAATAGAGGAGAAGTTACCCTTTCTAATGATACCCTTTTATGTCTCAACTACTGAAATTGCGCGCAGAGCAGACATTCAGAGCAGACAGATTCTGGAAAATGAATGCTCAGTTTGTCGCGCGTGGCATTTCGGTCACAAGTACCGCTAGCAGCATTTTAGCCAAATACTACTAGCTGTCTAGTCTGTGTTTTATAAACGAGCAATAAGCATACAACACAATTATATACGGAATTGGCAACTTGTTCTCATTCTGAGAAATAAGGTAGGCCACTTGATTTCAACATCTGAACAAAGTGGACAGGATAGCATGCTACTCAAACAGTTGGAGACGGACAGAAGGGTGTGTTCATAACAATTAAACTGTTCTGCCTTGTTAGCTAGCAAATAAAACCAAGTTGGCTAAATTTAAAGATTAGCTGGCTACTCACTAGCACGTGGGCTTGTGTTTGAGAGTTTATTTATGAGACCTGTGTTAATTTTCTATAATGACTGTTAGAAGAAGTTAGTCATTATTAGTGAATGTGCATTATGCATGGTTCTAGTTAAATTTGTAACAAAAAGGGCATTTTCATAGACTGACTATAAAGCCAGATCAGTGATTATTGAAAAGAAAAGCAGTTTAAACTATTTTGATAAAAAAATTAAATTATTAGTGGGTCTTATGGTTGTGGAAGGCTTATAATTTAGCCTATGTATAATTTCACAAGTCCTGAATTCATTAGATTATTGCTGACTGTTTGAAATGCAGTGTATTTGACCTTTAATTGTACAACAAAGCTTATTTAGAGAAAACACTCAACATAATCTAGCTTTATATCGTTTCAGGCCATATTGCCCAGCCCTAGCTGCAGGTATGCAATGGAAAAGTCTCTCCTGCCTTCTTCCTCCCTCTGCCCTCTTCCTCTCTTTTCTCTCCAATCCCCCGCTCGGTTATATAACTCTCGTCTGCGAGCATTTCATGAACACTCTGCTCGGTTATATAACTCTCGTCTGCGAGCATTTCATAAACACTCTGCTCGGTTATATAACTCTCGTCTGCGAGCATTTCATGAACACTCTGCTCGGTTATATAACTCTTGTCTGCGAGCATTTCATAAACATACTCATTCAGGGAGGTCACACTAGCTACCGCCCCGCCTCCTCTCTGCCGCTGCAGCTCCCATTGGCTGGAAGGCGGGCAGGGCCTGTCTGGGGTTGGTTGTGTGGGATATCGGTCAGGCGCGGTAGCCTGTCATGCAATTCTGTCCTACTGACACACTTTCTCACCGAGGGGAGGGTAGGGAGGGGAGGGGGTAGTCAGGCGCTTTCACACTGAATAGGGCTCTCTACTCCGGGTTTTAAGGTGGAACTCAACTAGACTTTGAGCCTCCATAATGCACAGCTCAAAGCACAGCTGTCTACTTAACATCCAGCAAATAAATAAATAATAATGAGAAAATAAAAATCTTAATTCTATACCGTTGTTTGAAACGTGCTCAAATAAATATGATACTTATTACTGTAGTTACCACTGATATTCTTCAGCTCGATAAGTGTGAGTGAAAGAGTGAAATCTTCTTAAACACTACGTAATGGATTAAATAAAAGACAACTGAAGGAAACATCCATAAAGCCACTAGGTACTGTACTGTAGCTGGCTTGGTGCCAGTAGGACTATGAACTTTCAGCTGTACAGCAGTACAATGTCTGCTATCTAATCAGACTACTCTCTCTGAAATTGAGCTTCTGCTTAAACTAATTATATTCTTGTCCCCAGTTTAAGGCAAAGCAGAAGGTCAGAATAACACAGACCTCCATTTGTAACAGTTCTGCAAAATAATGAATAATCCATTTTGCATTATAAAGCACTGAGAAATGCTGTGGTAACCACTACAATATATAGGATGACTGGTTTTATGTTTACTTTGAAAACTTCCCAAACTCCATGGAGGTGAGAGTTGGGGGTCGTCAGGGGCCGACAGACTGGTGACATCATCACTCAACCTTGGCTGCCAGACAAATCCCCTTTCACCGCTGACCGATCCTCCTGCCCGACCCAGCCAGCCACATATCACTTAGTTTTTCATAGTAACACGCACATGCACACACAGAGACATAGAGTGAGGGAGATAATACAATCTGTGTCGACCAAAGGTCTACTCTGAGAAGATTACGTACTCATTGACTCTTAACACACATTTAACTTTTGAGTACAATACACACAGGCAACTGAGTCAGGCTGAGTGCGCTCTTTTCAATGCCAAAAAACCTTTTAAACTCCAGTAACAAACTTGAACCACTTTTGTGCTTTTACTTAATCTATTACAGTTCTGGACAGGGCATGTTACAGTAAATGTTATGTAATGCCTGTGAAAAGCTTTGATCCCGAGGGAATTGGAACTCTATTGCAAATGAAGATTTTATCACCTTAATCATGCAACATTAGGGTGTGTCCCAATTGTCTAAAGTGGCTTCCTTCCTCTTCTCCTCTCCATTTCCTCAACCTGCACTGATGGGAAAGAACTGAACTTGTGAAAGCCAACTCCCAGTAGGTAGTCATATTGCTTGCATATTTCCTATTTTGTCTGAGGCTGAGTCACTCTCCCTCCCTCCCGCCCTCTCTCTCTCTCTCTCTCTCTCTCTCTCTCTCTCTCTCTCTCTCTCTCTCTCTCTCTCTCTCTCTCTCTCTCTCTCTCTCTCTCCCTCCCTCCCTCCCACTCCAACACTATCATTAGGTTTGCCAATGATACGACGGTGGTAGGCCTGATCACCGACGACGATGAGACAGCCTATAGGGAGGAGGTCAGAGTAGGGCTGGGCAATATGGTCAAATAATCTCGATTTTTTTTCAAACTTATGGTCAAGTTACGATATATACAGTATATATTTAGATTTTTTAAAAGGTTCTCTAAATAAGCTTTGTTGCACAATTAAAGGTCAATACACTGCATGTAGAATTATACCTAGGCTAAATATAAGCCTTCCACAACCATGAGACCCACTAATAATTTAATAAAAATAGTTCAACCTGCTTTTTTGCAATAATCACTAATCTGGCTTTCAAGTCAGTCTATGAAAATGCAAGTTTTGTTACAAATGTAACCAGAACCATGCATAATGCACATTCACTAATAATGTAGCAGGCATTATAGAAAATGAACACCGATTTCATAAACAATCTCTCAAGCACAAGCCCACGTGCTAGTGTGTAGCCAGCTAATATTTATATTTGAAGTATAGCCAACTTTGATATATTTGCTTGCTAAAAAGGTAGAACTGTTATGAATACACCCTCCTGTCTGTCTCCAACTGTTTGAACAACATACAGTGCCTTGCAAATGTATTCATCCCCCAATAATTTGTTAAATAAAGTCCACCTGTGTGCAATCTAAGTGTCACATGATCTGTCACATGATCTCAGTATATATACACCTGTTCTGAAAGGCCCCAGAGTCTGCAACACCACTAAGCAAGGGGCACCACCAAGCAAGCGGCACCAGGAAGACCAAGGAGCTCTCCAAACAGGTCAGAGACAAAGTTGTGGAGAAGTACAGATCAGGGTTGGGTTATAAAAAATATCCGAAACTTTTAACATCCCACGGAGCACCATTAAATCCATTATTAAAGAATTGAAAGAATATGGCACCTCAACAAACCTGCCAAGAGAGGGCCGCCCACTAAAACTCACGGACCAGGCAAGGAGGGCATTAATCAGAGAGGCAACAAAGAGACCAAAGATAACCCTGAAGGAGCTGCAAAGCTCCACAGTGGAGATTGGAGTATCTGTCCATAGGATCACTTTAAGCCGTACACTCCACAGAACTGGGCTTTACAGAAGAGTGGCCAGAAAAAAGCCATTGCTTAAAGAAATAAATAAGCAAACACGTTTGGTGTTCGCCAAAAGGCATGTGGGAGACTCCCCAAACATATGAGACTAAAATTGAGCTATTTTGGCCATCAAGGAAAACGCTATGTCTGGCGCAAACCCAACACCTCTCATCACCCCGAGAATACCATCCCCACAGTGAAGCATGGTGGTGGCAGCATCATGCTGTGGGGATGTTTTTCATCGGCAGAGACTGGGAAACTGGTCAGAATTGAAGGAATGATGGATGGCGCTTAATACAGGGAAATTCTTGAGGGAAACCTGTTTCAGTCTTCCAGAGTTTTGAGACTGGGATGGATGTTCACCTTCCAGCAGGACAATGACCCTAAGCATACTGCTAAAGCAACACTTGAGTGGTTTAAGGGGAAACATTTAAATGACTTGGAATGTACTAGTCAAAGCCCAGACGTCAATCCAATTGAGAATCTGTGGTATGACTTTAAGATTGCTGTACACCAGCGGAACCCATCCAACTTGAAGGAGCTGGAGCAGTTTTGCCATGAAGAATGGGCAAAAATCCCAGTGGCTAGATGTGCCAAGCTTATAGAGACATACCCCAAGAGACTTGCAGCTGTAATTACTGCAAAAGGTGGCTCTACAAAGTATTGACTTTGGGGGGGGGGGTGAATAGTTATGCACTCTCAAGTTTTATGTTTTCTTGTCTTCTTGTCTTACACAGTTGTGAAGAGGGCACGACAACGCCTCTTCCCCCTCAGGAAGCTGAAAAGATTTGGCATGATCCTCAAAACGTTCTACAGCTGCACCATCGAGAGCATCTTGACTGGCTGCATCACCGTTTGGTATGGCAACTGCTTGGCATCCGCCCACAAGGCGCTACAGAGGGTGGTGCGTATGTCCCAGTACATCACTGGGGCTGAGCTCCCTGCCATCCAGGACCTCTATACCAGGCAGTGTCAGAGGAAGGCTCTAAAATTGTCAAAGACTCCAGCCACCCAAGTCATAGACTGTTCTCTCTGCTACCGCATGGCAAGTGGTACCGATGCACCAAGTCTAGAACCAACAGGACCCTGAACAGATTCTGCCCCAAGCCATAAGACTGCTAAATAGTTAGTTAAATAGCTAACCAAATAGCTACCCGGACTATCTGCATTGACCCTTTTTGCAACAATGTTTTTGACTCATCACATACGCTGCTGCTACCGTTTACTATCTGTCACTTTATTCCTAGTTATATAAAATGGTACCCCTTGTATATAGCCAAGTTATCGTTACTCATTGTGTATATATTACGTGTTTCACTTTTCTATTATTTCTCAATTTTCTTTCTCTTTGTATTGTTGGGAAGGGCCCCTATGTAAGCATTTCACTGTTAGTCTACACCTTTTGTTTACGAAGCATGTGACGAATAAAATGACATTGAACTTTACCGGTTGTCTGTGTGGTTTGTCCTTCAGCTGCTCAAAATGTTAGACAAAATATCCACAGGAAAGTATTGTTAACCTGACTTTTTAGAGAGCCGGTAGGTATATGGTTGGTTAGGCACCAAGGTAAAGTATTTTTTAAAATTGGGTATTCGGTTTTCTCTCTCGTTAATAGCTATTGAACCAAGCATGACATGATCATGAAAATGGTATATCCTGAATCAGGGGAGGATGGAGAACTAAAAGTCAGGTTAACAATACTTTCCTGTGGATATTTTGTCTAACATTTTGAGCAGCTGAAGGACAAACCACACAGACAACCGGTAGAGTTTTTATTGACCTTTATTTCAGAGACTAAAGTTTATTTAGCAAATGAGCCCCGCACAATATAAAAAGGAACACATCAATAGGAAAGTATAGATAAACATAAATATACTCAATATACACATGAAATACACATTAGGATACAAAACACAGTCAATTAAAACAAACACATACTTCATTATAAAAATCCTCTGTCAGGTGTCTGAATTGCCCTAGGGACACCAAAGCATCCAATCGAAATGTCTTTGAGATTATTCCAAACATAGGGTGCAAGAAAGGTTGATTTACCTAACTCTGTAGACACCAATGGTGTCTCCAGAGTTAACCAACCCAGTGAAAAGGGTTTGATAACTTAACAGTGAAGCTAGGTAAATTGGAGGCTTGTAAACGAAAACAGGATAATGATGTGATCTACTTAAATTCAAGGAGGTCCAGCCAACCTTTTGGTAAAGAATGCAGTGATGAGTAATACAACTATCTCCTGTGATAAAACGAAGGGCGCTATGATAAATGGCATCGAGGGGATTAAGAGTAGTGGCAGCTGCAATTTGATAAATAGTATCACCATAATCAAGAACAGGTAGAAAGGTTTACTGCACAATCTGCTTCCTGCTGACTAGAGAGAGGCAAGATTTGTTTCTGTAAAAGAAAAAAAGCCCAATTTAAATCTTAGTTTCTTAACAAGCTCTTTCATATGTTTTTTAAACGTTAAATCATTGTCAATCCAAATACCAAGGTATTTGTATGCAGGGACTGTTCGAGTATATAACCATCCGATGAGTTAAATTGTAATCCATTTGAGACAATTTTCCGAGAATTTGAAAACAACATATTTAGTTTTGCCCGGATTAAGCACGAGACTAAGTTCAAATGTAATTTTATTCAACATTCTGATTTGTAAAGAACATTTACACGATTTTGCAAAAAAAAATGTCAGGCTGTATACCAATCAATTGTGTATTACAGCCTAACTAATCAGACTTTACAACCCTATGGTCTCAGTCCTGAATTAAATACAACATTAAAACATTGTTCAAACATTTAACCTAAACATTATTTTATTATGAATAATATATATATTATAAGCATTTTCACTAGTTACAGAAAACTCTCCAGCCTACAGCCAGGGCATTCCTATAATATTCAGAGGCAGTGGCGCACCTGGCAGCCAGATAATCCAGGCAGGCCAACCCAGTATGAGAGATTAAGGCGATAGCCTACGCACTTGAAAGGGAAAGCAGTTTCGCTTTTAGCTAAATAATTTACATTTCAATAGCTTTCGATACATTGTTTCTCGCCAAAATGAACATAGGATATATGTGACATTGCAAAGTCTACGAAGTATGGTCACTTGAATATGAATGATAATAATTTATTTACCTCTCATGTTGAATGTTTATCGTTTCTGGATCAATGAAATTGACTTCATGTGGGTTGTAACTGAACACAAATATCTGTAAAACTGTTGAAATGCCAGCATTTGCTGGCACGCAAAATAAAATGTATGCCTACTGAACTAGAAAATATTTTTTCGAAAAACAAGGCAATGATCCGCGAGGATTTCCTTATCGTTGGAGTTTTGCGACAGTTAATGAAATGCAAAGAAATTCGACTGTTCAAGTTGCATGTTATCCTGTTTGTCTCGATGCACTATTTCGGTAACTTCTTAACAGAATACTCCCACAAGGTTCTTGCAAGGTTCTAAATCTACCCTTCTAACGTACTTCTCGACGCGTGGACGATCTCACTCCCGAGGTCCCCTTGTAGTTCTCGTGGCTGCGCGCACACGGGATTGAGTTTTAAGGAGGATTGGAGATGGGAACTTTTCAGAATGGAGAGAACATACCTATTTATCTATGATCCACTGTCAACAACAACAACAATTAACACTTTAACTCTCATTTAGTCATGTGGGTTTACAAATAGTTTTTCATAAATCAGCACTTATTTTAGCAAGGCATGGACAACACAGTATGTAGTCTAACCGGTTTGTTCTGCACGTGTATCACATTTTGTGTTAAGGTAAAATGGACAGCGTTATGATAATACAAACATTGTGTTGCGATGATTCCTTTTGATTTCGTGCCATTCACAGTGTGAGAGCTGAGTGGGGGTTGTGCTATGTGATGCAAGGTTCTGGCAGCTTAGATATGAAACAGGGAGAAGGCAGATAAATCAAAGTAGGTTAGTGGAGCAACGCTGGAGTGTGTGGAGCCTGCAGCCACACAACCCTCAGCCCTATCTATACCTGTCTTTCTCACTCTCTTTTCTCCTCTCTCTATATGTGACTCTCTCTCTCCCTCTCTCCTCCTCTCTCTCTGTTTTCCCTACACCTACAGTTAGTTATTTTCTACCTCCCCTCTATTTCATTCCTCCAGCTTCATCCCTTTATTTTATCCTCTATGTATACCTTCTGTGTTTAAAAAAATGATTGTTTGATGTTGCTGACCATATTCTATTCCACTCTTCTATTCCACTCTTCTATTCCACTCTTCTATTCCACTCTTCTATTCCGCTCTTCTATTCCACTCTTCTATTCTACTCTTCTATTCTACTCTTCTATTCCACTCTTCTATTCCACTCTTCTATTCCACTCTTCTATTATACTCTTCTATTCCACTATTCTATTCCACTCTTCTATTCTACTCTTCTATTCCACTATTCTATTCCACTCTTCTATTTCACTCTTCTATTCCACTCTTCTATTCCACTCTTCTATTCTACTCTTCTATTCCACTCTTCTATTCTACTCTTCTATTCCACTCTTCTATTCCACTCTTCTATTCTACTCTTCTATTCCACTCTTCTATTCCACTCTTCTATTCCGCCCTTCTATTCCACTCTTCTATTCTACTCTTCTATTCTACTCTTCTATTCCACTCTTCTATTCCACTCTTCTATTCCACTCTTCTATTATACTCTTCTATTCCACTATTCTATTCCACTCTTCTATTCTACTCTTCTATTCCACTATTCTATTCCACTCTTCTATTCCACTCTTCTATTCCACTCTTCTATTCCACTATTCTTTTCTACTCTTCTATTCTACTCTTCTATTCCACTCTTCTATTCCACTCTTCTATTTCACTCTTCTATTCTACTCTTCTATTCCACTCTTCTATTCTACTCTTCTATTCCACTCTTCTATTCTACTCTTCTATTCCACTCTTCTATTCCACTCTTCTATTCTACTCTTCTATTCCACTCTTCTATTCTACTCTTCTATTCCACTCTTCTATTCCACTCTTCTATTCCACTCTTCTATTCCACTCTTTTATTCTACTCTTCTATTCCACTCTTCTATTCTACTCTTCTATTCCACTCTTCTATTCCACTCTTCTATTCTACTCTTCTATTCCACTCTTCTATTCTACTCTTCTATTCCACTCTTCTATTCCACTCTTCTATTCTACTCTTCTATTCCACTCTTCTATTCCACTCTTCTATTCCACTCTTCTATTCCACTCTTCTATTTCACTCTTCTATTCTACTGTTCTATTCCACTCTTCTATTCTACTCTTCTATTCTACTCTTCTATTCCACTCTCGTCCTTATCGTCTCTTTTCTGTCTTCCTTCTCCTTTTCATTTTTTTTTTTCAGTTACTGATATTACATATATATATTGTTCCAACTTTTATAGCATAATCACACATCTCTCTTTTATTTCGCTCATCGGTATCCTTTATTCGTTTCTCTCTATCCTCCAGCTCTCCCTCTCTCTCTCTCCCTTCTCTCCTGCCCCTCTTCCATAGCCCCTCTGTTCTCTGTCTCCCTTGACAACCGTGATCTGAAGACTTACATAAGGACAGAACAACTCAGTTAGAGGGGAGAGGGAGAAGGAGAAGGAGAAAGGGAGAGAGGGAGGGAAAAAGGGAGGAAGGGAGAGAGGGAGGGGGAGAGGGAGGGAGAGGGAAGGCTCCGACATGGCTGGGAGGCATGCAAGCAGACATGTTCTTCTAGACACTTGAAAAGAAGAGCGAGAGTGAAATACACAGGAGGAAAATATGCAAAGAGAGAGAAAATATAGAAAATGAGAGAGAGCGAACGAGAAGGACAGAAAGAGAGAGAGAGGGGGGGGAGTGTTATTTGAATGTGGTCAGCAGCAGCAAAACAACCCAAACAGAACAGACACAGATGTATTTGGCAGACAGACAGACAGAGCAACCGACAGACAAACAAAAAGACAGACAGGTCGATAGACAGAGCGACAGACAGATAATAGAAGGACAGACAGACAGACAGACAGACAGACACAGGGAAAACAGAGATCACATAAATGGATGAGTGATGCCAGTGATGAGTGATGCCAGTACTGAGTGATGCCAGTTCGGGGTGATGCATAGCTAGATACTGTATGGAGACAGAGAAGAGAGTGAATGATCAGTTTAAATCAGGAATGAAATCCTGTGTAGACACTGGCCAATATCAGAACTGTATCTATGGAGAATTAATGATTAACAGCACTAGTACTGCTGATGGCTCATGATCACTTCCTGTTTTAGGGGCCTGGAGTTTTTCCTATTATCTTTTTTAGAGTGAGTTTTCCGTATCCCAGGAGACAAATTTAACTGAAATACCACTGACACTGCATTAGACAAATGGGAAAGAGTTTTGAGCTGGGTGGTGAAAAGTAGGTGAACATTCTTTAAGGAACGGAAGGTGCAATGTTTGAACTGGTTTGAGCACACAAGCATACACGCACAGACACACAAACAGAACTCCGGGGAGTGTATATATTCCACAGATTATGACAGGATCCTGCCGTCCGCAGGGGTATAATCCCTCTCCCACTTCTCTCTCATTCTGTTAATCCCACTCCTTTCTCGTCTTTCAGAGCTCCTCTAAACCCTCACTCCCTCGCTCCCTTGCTCCCTCCCACCGCTGTGGGGCTGTAATCTGGCTGTAGCGCTGGCTGTGCCACTAGGTCAGTGTGTCAGCTAGTACAGGAAACAGCTATTTTCCTCTCCTCCATCTCTATCTGCTCTACTTCTACTGCTCCCCCTTCTTCCTCTACCTCTCCTTCTCCTTCTTCACTTATTCCACCTCTTCTCTGCCTTCTTCCTATCCATCTCCCCCTTTTCCTCTTCTGTTCTTCTTCACCCCTCTCCTCCTTCCTTTCCTCAGCTCCTCTTCCTCTGCAGTCCTCCTCTCTTCCCTCTTTCCCTCTCTCTTTCCTCAGTGTTCCATGGTAAAGATTTATCAGATGGATGGGGTTCAGTCTGAGTTCAGTACGAACACAAACTCTCATCAATATACTACACACACACGCACACACGCAAGCACGCACACACACACGCACGCACACACACACACGCACACACACGCACACACACACACACACACGCACGCACACACACACGCACACACACACACACACGCACACACACACACACAGACACACAGACACACAGACACAGACACACACACACACACACACAAATACATCAATCCAAGTTCATTTGTGTTTCAGAGTAAAGAGCACATTGTCCCCACACTGCTACTCTCCTGAAAATAGTTTTTTTTGTTGCAAACATTATATGACAAAGGACAATGTTTTGATCCTTGGACTGGAGAGTTGGCATTGTGCTAACTCATCCAAGCTAATGGCCTTGCAGTGATTGCTTCATTATTATTTCACACAAATCGCTACTGTTATGATCGTGTTCAGCCTCCAAGTTGTACAGATACCATGCAGTTTGATAAAACGGTAACTAACATGTAACTAACTACACAGTAACTATCCATAACAACACATTTTACAACTGCAGTTATAGTGTACAATGGAGTAAGTAGGCCTAGAATCTAGGCCCTAGATTCTGGTTACCAATGTATTCTATAGTTTTACAGCATTTTATATGGTAATGAACCCCCTTCAAGCAGGTAGCCTACAGACCTCTAGTCAAACGTAAACAAGGCAACACCACATAGAACACCACACCCTTATTTGCTACCCTCTGTCCAGACCTACCTTGAAAGGATAACATGGAGACTGTCTCGCTCTGTATCTGTCTGTCTCTCTTTCTCCCCCCCCCTCTCTCTCTCTCTCTCTCTCTCTCTCTCTCTCTCTGTCTCTCTCTGTCTCTGTCTCTCTATCTCTGTCTCTTTCTCCCATCTCTCTCTCTCTCTCTCTCTCTCTCTCTCTCTCTCTCTCTCTCTCTCTCTCTCTCTCTCTCTGCTCTCTCTCTCTCTTTCTCCTCTCTCTCTCTCTCTCTCTCTCTCTCTCTCTCTCTCTCTCTCTCTCTCTCTCTCTCTCTCTCGCTCTCTCTCTCTGTCTCTTCTTCTTTCTGACCTGCTGAGTGATGACCTACATCTAATGTTTCCCTCCTTCCACCCCCTCAGGGCACCACAAGACACAACACATACTCTATTATTTTATCTTCTCATCGCTCCATCTTTCCCTCTTTAATCTGCTCTACCGTTTGCTGCTCCCTAGTTTTCTTTACGCCATTTTTGTCTTTCCTTTGTCACAGACACAGCTTTCTTCTCTTCTCTACCTCTCTTTAAATCGCTCCATCTTCTTTGCTGAAACACCATTGTCTGCTTCACTTTACATTTTTCGGTTGTGTGTCCACAGTCGAATCCCTCCACGTTTAAATCTGTGTGACAGTGTGACGGATATTCTATCATCTTTCTCTCCAAACATCACCTTCGCAATCAGTATATACCACATGTTCACTGTACACTTTGTATGCTTGCATACATTGTATATTCTCAGGTTATTGATAAAGGCCACTTTTATTTCTGCTTGGTATCTTATTTAGATGTATGTATAGACTGATTGACAGAGCAGCTCGTTTGGCTGAGACATAGGGGGAAAAAGCGACACATAGTGGTGGTGAGTAGAAAGGACACCCAGGGCTTACGTAATACTTAATAATGTAAATAATGTGCCATTTAGCAGATGCTTTTATCCAAAGCGACTTACAGTCATGTGTGCATACATTTTTTTATGTATGGGTGGTCCCAGGGATCGAACCCACTACCCTGGCGTTACAAGCGCCGTGCTCTACCAGCTGAGCTACAGAGGACCACAAGTGGAAGGATACTTGAACTTTGTTATTTATAATCAATATTTCCCCATTATATAACTGAATACATTCAATAGATTACACCAAAATGTAAATGTGTCAATAAGCAGTATTGTTTTAGATGCGCTGTCAACTGTTTTCTCTATATCTGCCATCATGACCTTTGAGTGGTGAATTTAAAGGTCATGCGGCCACAACACACAAGGAGTCTCCTAAAGGAATGTGAGCCAAACACAATGGGAGTGACTGACACACTTTCTGAGGTTTGCATTTGACCTTCCCTTCGACTCTCTCTCTCTCTCTCTCTCTCTCTCTCTCTCTCTCTCTCTCTCTCTCTCTCTCTCTCTCTCTCTCTCTCTCTCTCTCTCTCTCTCTCTCTCTCTCTCCCCCCTCTCTCCCCCCTCTAACTCTCTCTCTCTCTGAGTCTGTCCAGAAACAGAAAACCCCAACACACCATTATGTAATATGGGAGGAGATTATGTAATTTTTTAAACAACAATAGACTGGAAATACAGGAGTTGGAATGCAAATGAGGAACACTTTTTAAAAGGGTTCTTAATGTACATTTTCTAGATGTAAGATATTTTCACCTATGCTGGAAAAAAATGTTTTTCAAAAGTCTACGGTCGTCAGTTGTAGCATGGTTAACTGAACTAAATAAAACACTAGTTTGCATGATTGTGATTGAGGGAGTAAAGAAAGAGAGGAAAATGAAGAATCATGAGTCTGCAGCAGGTCTGCATTGTGTCAGTCAACGAACTGAAAAAATGGGGGAGAGAGAAGGAGAGAAAGAGGGGGAAAGAAGGGGAAATGGAAAGGGAGGGTGAGAGGTACAGAAAGGGGAGAGAGGGCTGGGTCTCAACTGACCTAGATACAGCGATGTGTCTCAACTGACCCCCCTAAGTGACAGATGTATTGATTAGATAAAATGTACATTGATTAAAAAGACAAACAGTCCTATTGATAGACATTTACACAGGTTGATACTATAGAGAGAGAAAATCAAAGCTACAGGGAGAGACTGACGATAAGACAGAAAGGCAGACAATCAAACAGCCAGAGAGACGGGAGAGGGGGAGAGAGAGAGAGAGAGAGGGAGAGAGAGGAGAGAGAGAGGGGAGAGAGCGAGAGAGAGGGGAAAGAGAGAGCCCCTTGAATTGAATTGAGAGAGAGAGGGGAGAGAGAGAGAGGGAGGAATGAAACAGAGAAATGACATTCAGAGATATCAAGATAGATAAGGCTACGACCATACATTTATTCACAGCTGATACAGAATATCAACATTACTTAGATATTGCATCATTTGTGTCTTTGCAAATATAAAAACTGCATATTAGTATTGTTGTAAGCAGCCTATAGGGAGGAGGTCAGAAACCTGGCAGTGTGGTGCCAGGATACAGTGAGGTAAAAAAGTATTTGATTCCCTGCTGATTTTGTACGTTTGCCCACTGACAAAGAAATGATCAGTCTATAATTTTAATGGTAGGTTTATTTGAACAGTGAGAGACAGAATAACAACAAAAAAATCCAGAAAAACGCATGTTAAAAATGTTATAAATTGATTTGCATTTTAATGAGGGAAATAAGTAGACCCCCTCTCAATCAGAAAGTTTTCTGGCTCCCAGGTGTCTTTTATACAGGTAATGAGCTGAGATTAGGAGCACACTCTTAAAGGGAGTGCTCCTAATCTCAGTTTGTTACCTGTATAAAAGACACCTGTCCACAGAAGCAATCAATCAATCAGATTCCAAACTCTCCACCATGGCCAAGACCAAAGAGCTCTCCAAGGATGTCAGGGACAAGATTGTAGACCTACACAAGGCTGGAATGGGCTACAAGACCATCGCCAAGCAGCAGAAGGTGACAACAGTTGGTGCGATTATTCGCAAATGGAAGAAACACAAAAGAACTGTCAATCTCCCTCGGCCTGGGGCTCCATGCAAGATCTCACCTCGTGGAGTTGCAATGATCATGAGAACGGTGAGGAATCAGCCCAGAACTACATGGGAGGATCTTGTCAATGATCTCAAGGCAGCTGGGACCATAGTCACCAAGAAAACAATTGGTAACACACTACGCCGTGAAGGACTGAAATCCTGCAGCGCCCGCAAGGTCCCCCTGCTCAAGAAAGCACATATACAGGGCCGTCTGAAGTTTGCCAATGAACATCTGAATGATTCAGTGGAGAACTGAGTGGAAGTGTTGTGGTCAGATGAGACAAAAATCGAGCTCTTTGGCATCAACTCAACTCGCCGTGTTTGGAGGAGGAGGAATGTTGCCTATGACCACAAGAACACCATCCCCACCGTCAAACATGGAGGTGGAAACATTATGCTTTGGGGGTGTTTTTCTGCTAAGGGGACAGGACAACTTCACCGCATCAAAGGGATGATGGACGGGGCCATGTACCGTCAAATCTTGGGTGAGAACCTCCTTCCCTCAGCCAGGGCATTGAAAATGGGTCGTGGATGGGTATTCCAGCATGACAATGACCCAAAACACACGGTCAAGGCAAAAACGGAGTGGCTCAAGAATAAGCACATTAAGGTCCTGGAGTGGCCTAGCCAGTCTCCACACCTTAATCCCATAGAAAATCTGTGGAGGGAGCTGAAGGTTCGAGTTGCCAAACGTCAGCCTCGAAACCTTAATGACTTGGAGAAGATCTGCAAAGAGGAGTGGAACAAAATCCCTCCTGAGATGTGTGCAAACCTGGTGGCCAACTACAAGAAACGTCTGACCTCTGTGATTGCCAACAAGGGTTTTGCCACCAAGTACTAAGTCAAGTTTTGCAGAGGGGTCAAATACTTATTTCCCTCATTAAAATGCAAATCAATTTATAACATTTTTGACATGCATTTTTCTGGATTTTTTTGTTGTTATTCTGTCTCTCATTGTTCAAATAAACCTACCATTAAAATTATAGACTGATCATGTCTTTGTCAGTGGGCAAACGTACAAAATCAGCAGGGGATCAAATACCTTTTGTCCCTCACTGTAACAACCTCTCCCTCAAAGTCAGCAAGACAAAGGAGTTGATCGTGGACTACAGGAAACAGAGGACTACAAGAAACAGAGGGGCGAGCACAACAGCGCCTCTTCCCACTCAGGAGGCTGAAAAGATTTGTCATTGGCCTGTCATGCCAAATAGTGTCCCCCCCCCCTCGGGTCACAATGGGATTCGATAAACTATTACGTTTCGGAAATAGCAAAGAAAATGTGTAATCTGCTTGACACATTGTTACATACTTTACAGATCACAAGGCACTACAGAGGGTGATGAGTACGGCCCAGTACATCACTGGGGCCAAGCTCCCTGCCATCCAGGACCTCAGAGGAATGCTCCCCAAACATTCAAAGACTCCACCCACCAAAGCCGTAGACCACGGTTCCCCAAATGGCGGGTCCCGGGCTGAATTTGGCTCTCGGGTGGTTTTATTTGGCTTCCCAAATGTTCGGAGGCTAAGTTTTCATTGTTTGACATATACGACTGTAAAAACACTAGGAATTCAGCTCCAAGTGATTTAACATTTTGGAAATCTGTTCCCAAGTATTCCCACACATAATAGAAAGACACATCTGATCGTATACAAATGTAAGCAAGGTTTTAAATTATTATGTTTTAGTCAAACATTTGTTTGGGCTTCTTGCGGTCAATTTGCAGTCTACAAATGATTTGTAATTATGTTCCGGCCCCCCGAACATCCGCTCCAGAAAAAATTTGCCCGCAGCTGAATGTAGTTGATGATCCCTGCCATAGACTGTTCTCTCTGCTGCCACACAGCAAGTGGTATCAGTGCAAGTCTGGAACCAACAGGACCCTGAACAGCTTCTACTCCTTCAAGACTGTTGGAAAAGCATTCCTCATGAAGCTGGTTGAGAGAATGCCAAGAGTGTGCAAAGCTGTCATGAAGGCAAAGGGTGGCTACTTCAAAGAATCTCAAATATAAAATATATTTTGATTTGTTTAACACTTTTTTGGTTACTACATGATTCCATATGTGTTATTTTATAGTTTTGATGTCATCACTATTATTCTACAATGTAGAAAATAGTAAAAATAAAGAAAAACCCTTTAGGTGAGTAGGTGTGTCCAAACTTTTGACTGGTACTGCATATATCTTTTTTTTAATATATGTATCTTTTATCTTTAACTCTGCGTATTTGGAAAAGGACCCATAAGTTAGCATTTCACTGTTAGTCTACACCTGTTGTTTACGAAGCATGTGACAAATAAAATAACATTTAATTTGATTTGAAAGTCTTACTGAATGCTATTGATACGTTGGTTCTTATGCTGTTGGTGAAAGAGAAAGTCTTTGGTTTAGAGATTAAGTAATAGCAAACTGCCATCTGCTATGGTGTGATGATGCCTATTGTGATTGTTGTTATGTCATTAGAAACTCCTAAAATCCTGCAGCAACACACCCTGTCATAATCCTAATCTCCACTGTACTGTCCTAGCCAAGGCACACCATAATCCCATAATCTCAATCCTCTACTGCACTCCTCTCATCCCTTTCTCCCTAAATCCACTCTTCCCTTACTTCCTAAATGCACCATTCTCTCCTTCCCTAAATCTGTCATTCTCTCCTCCTCTCATTCACTGTTCCCACCCCTCTCTCCCAACAACCATCCATTCCCTCACTTTCACTGTTCCTGAGATGTGCATTACGAGGACAAACCCAGTAGTATAGCTCTCCAGAACGGGAGTTGGAGCACCCTGCCGTGCTCATCCACGGTAACTCACCTCCTGACCTGTGACACACAGAAGCCTCATTTACATCTGGTGTTAACATGCGGCCTTTGTCCTGATTGTGTCCAAATCCTGATTGTTCCCATATTTGTAGACAGGTGTAGACGATATAAATACACATTATGATCTCATTGTGATCAGATCTCCCTGACCACCTTTGACGGTAGTCAGACACGCATCGTGTCTGGATATCCTAGAAGTGTAGACGGATCTGGACAGGGAAACCATTTAAATCATCAGTATCCCACATTCTAAAATCATTGACAGGTTGCACCATTGACTTATGACAACAATGTGTCTTAAAAGAAATAGATTAATATTATTTAGAAAGAATATCTGTCAAATAATTAGCATACAGGGAGGGATCAGGAAATCTGTTCACAACGCGGACACAGTGGAGGGATATAAGAGACATTTTAATACCACGTGTAGATGCATATCTGAAAATGTGGGCGCAATCAGAATGTGGACAGGATCAGGACAAAAGATGCATGTTAGCACCAGGTATTAACAGGGCTAGAGAATAAGTGTGCTGTAGGGTTCAAGGTAATCCAGTCAGTCACACGTCCTAAAGCCTGACAGTGTCAGGGACAGTAAAAGCTACCAGCTTAAATGATGAAACACTGACAGTAGCTAAACCTCCATTCCCTTGGGGTGTATTCCATGTACACACACACACATGCACACATATAGAGTACACACGTAAGCACCGACACAGTATGGTAGAAAGCCTAATGAAGTTGGCTTTGAGCTCACAGTCAGTGGTATGGCCTGAGGTAATACTTCCAGGAACATGGATGTGAGGGTGACCTAAATGAAGGGTTAAGGTCCATCATTTGTGTCTCAACAGCCTCTAAATGCTTTATAAAACGGTTTACACAGGGAATGGCAATTGCCTGCATGTCCACAAACAACCCTCGGGGCTGACTGTGTTTATATGTATACATGTGGAGAGGAGAACTGCATACATATACGAAAGAGAGGAAGAGAGAGAGAGAGATTCACTAGTGTGTTGTTCAGTGCTTAATTTGAGCCGGATCCTGCCGGAACACGATCCGGCACCTCTCAGTTTTGGACTGTTTTGTTCCGGAACCTATTTGGCCGGATCCGGAACCTCTTGTTGCATGAAAAATAATTATCACTTTTTGCAATGTAAAAATTCTAACAAATGCGATCAAAGTTCATTCGAGTTGCCTCTTTGTTAATTCTCCTGCCCCCACAAAAAAAAACGTAGTGTGAAAAAGTTGATTTTCAGCCCAGGCCTAATATTCTAAGAGCTGATTCGGGTTGGGCAGGCCCGGGTTTATGATTTGCGCAACATTGTAACCTACGTTTGAGACCAACGCCTGGATGTGGCTGTGTGAAAATCACGCCAGTATCTCCCACATAACTAGAATGAGATTCACTTTCTATAATCTCTCTGCTCTGATCGACATGAGCCTGCAACTGTCATCTATCCAGTGTTGTACTTCATCATTTATTTCCTTATAGAACTGCGCGAAGGGTTATGAAGGAACTGCAGCACCCTTGTTATATTGAAATTTGCCAAAGTTATAGAATTACTGCTGTCTGTTCAGAAATAAATGAAATCATTCAGAATAGCCTACTACACCATGGGAGGCCTATAATTTAGCCACAGAGGATCAATATATTATATATTTTAAATAGCCTAGCTGTGGATTGTAGCCCAATAACAAGGAATAGCCTATAGTCGGGAACGCGCGGCAAATCTGTCAGTGAAAAAACAGCATGCAGACAAAACAGGCCTTTCGCAATATTTCAAATACAATCAAGGGAAAACACAGGTTGGAAAGCAAATGACTCCTGCTGAAAATTAAATACTATTCTGTAGGGTACCAAAATATTAGATCAACTTCCAAATATTGTTTTACAATGTTAAACAATAGAGATGGGCTTTTGGCACGAGCACATCGGCCATCACCAGTGAGTGAGATGCGCATCATTGGGTGAGTCAGTGAAACTGGAAAGCATTTTTAGGACTATCATTTCCTCCTCATATTGTAGCCTACAATATGTGTCTCCACACAGCTAGGCCTAGGCTATTGATGGATTCAAGACAAGGTCGTTTTATGTGGTCCTCTGTAGCTCAATTGGTAGAGCATGTCGCTTGGGGTATGTCCAAGATGGCGTAGCAGTGCAGTCGTGTTCTCTTGTGTGTGTCCTTGTAAATAGCCAATTTTTTTGTATTTTACGTATATATTTCCCTATATTTCCCTATCACACTTTTCATCCTTCTACTAAATATACTTTCCTGCAACCCGCCTCACTCAATGTGGAACGGATTCTATTATTTACTCACCTTTATCTATAATCCCCAGTTGAAACTAGCTAGCCAGCTAACTAGCTACTTGCTATTAGCCACCATTAGCGGTTAGCGGTTTTCACCCAGAACATCGGATTTTCTGCCGGAATAACTGAATCACTGGACCTTAACACCGGATCGCAACCAGCTAGCCGCAACCGAATGGATGTCGAATGGATGTTGCTGTAGGCTAATCACCACTGCCCCAGAAGCAAGCACCAGTTAGCCTCGAGCTAGCCTCGAGCAGGCCCATTTCCCGGCTATCTACCTCTCTGTCTACCGAACGGGAGTAGCCAGCTAACCAGCTAACTAGCTACTTGCTATTAGCCACCGTTAGCATTTTTTTTCATCATTGTCCGTGGACTGAACTACCTACCAGCTAGCTCTAGCCTGGACTATTATCGGCCAGTCTTCACTGTCTGCACAGCGCGTTATCGACCCAGAATCTGATTTTCTGCCGGAATCACTGAATCACTGGACAATCGCAACTAGCTAGCTGCAACCAAATGAACGTTGTTGTTGGCTAATCAGCCTTGAGTTAGGCACATCTTCAGGATATCTAACGATCTGTCAACCGGACGGGACCTCCTAGAGTCGACACGGAGCCCCGCCGATCCATCACGACTGGTCTGCCGACGTAATCGTCTGTGGTTTCAACAGGCTTCCCGTTGCGACGACCACGAAGATCCATCTGCTAGCCCCGGCCGCTAGCACACGCAATCAACATCCTTCTTCTTCCTGCTCGCCTGTGCTGTGGCACAAATTCGAACTGCTCTCGGACTCACATATTGCTGTTCACTGGACCTTATGATCACTCAGCTGCACAGCTGATGCCTGCTGGACTGTTCCTTTACACGGTACCCTGTCCTGTTTATCTGTTTAGCCTCGACCCAAACTTTATCGCCATTACCAGCTGTTGTCTTAGCTCTCTCTAATAACACCTGTGATTGCTTTATGCCTCTCTCCTATGTCAAGATGCCTTGCCTATTGCTGTTCCAGTTAGTTCTTATTATACAATTTCACTGTAGAACCCCAAGCCCCTCTCAAACTGCCTCAAATAGTTCCTTTGTTCCACCCCCCATACACGCCGAGACCGGCTCAATCGGTGCCTCCAGTGATGCTATCTCTTTCATTGTTACCCAACGCTTAGGTTTACCTCCACTGTACTCATATCCTTCCATATCCTTGTCTGTACATAATGCCCTGAATCTATTCTACAACGCCCGGATATCTGCCCCCTTTATTCTCTGTACCCAACGCACTAGAAGACCAGTTCTTAAAGCCTTTAACCGTATCCTTATTCTAGTCCTCCTCTGTTCCTCTGGTGATGTAGAGGCTAACCCAGGCCCTGTAGCCCCTAGTATCACTCCTACTCCCCAGGAGCTAAAATTTGTTGACTTCTGTAACCGTAAAAGCCATGGTTTTCTGCACGTTAATATCAGAAGCCTCCTTCCTAAGTTTGAGTTATTCACTGCGTTAGCACACTCCGCCAACCCTGATGTTCTAGCAGTGTCTGAATCGTGGCTTAGGAAGGCCACCAAAAATTCTGAAATTTCCATGCCCAACTACAACATTTTCCGTCTAGATAGAACTGCCAAAGGGGGTGGATTTGCAATCTACTGTAGAGATAGCCTGCAGAGCTCTATCATACTATCCAGGTCTGTGCCCAAACAGTTTGAGCTTCTACTTCTAAAAATCCACCTTTCCAGAAATAAGTCTCTCACTGTTGCCGCTTGCTACAGACCCCCCTCAGCCCCCAGCTGTGCCCTGGACACCATTTGTGAATTGATTGCCCCCCATTTATCCTCAGAGTTCGTACTGCTTGGTGACCTAAACTGGGATATGCTTAACACCCCGGCCATCCTACAATCCAAACTAGATGCCCTCAATCTTACACAAATGATCAACGAACATACCAGGTACAACCCTAAATCCGTAAACATGGGCACCCTCATAGATATCATCCTGACTAACTTACCCTCTAAATACACCTCCACTGTCTTCAACCAGGATCTCAGCGATCACTGCCTTATTTCCTGCGTCCGTAACGGGTCCGCGGTCAAACGACCACCCCTCATCACTGTCAAACGCTCCCTAAAACACTTTAGCGAGCAGGCCTTCCTAATTGACCTGGCCCAGGTATCCTGGATGGATATCGATCTCATTCCATCAGTAGAGGATGCCTGTGTCACGCCCTGACTCAGGGGACTCTTATATGTTGAGTCAGGGTGTGAATATTCTATGTTAGTAGTTCGATGTTTTCATTCTAGGATTGTATGTCTATGTTTGGCCGGGTGTGATTCCCAATCAGAGACAGCTGTCGCTCGTTGTCTCTGATTGGGGATCATACTTAGGCAGCCTATTGGCACTCGTTAGTTGTGGGATCTTGTTCCGCGTTGAGGCTTGTTTAGTGTCAGCCTTAGGACTTCACGTTTCGTTTGGTTTGTTGTTTTGTCGTGTGTTTATCATTGTAATAAACATGTACGCATTTCACGCTGCGCCTTGGTCTGACCTGTCCTTAAACAAACGTGACAGAAGATCCCACCAAACAGGGACCAAGCAGCGTGCCCAGGAGGACCGAACACCCTGGACAAAGGTGGGGAAGATGTGGTCGTGGGAGGAGATATTTGCGGGGAAAGGACCATGGGCGAAGGTAGATGCCCAGGCAGGAGAGGAGCAATGGCAACACGGAGGGCACCGGTCGAGGAGGAAGCCCGAGAAGCAGCCCCAATAATTTTTTTTGGGGGGGGGCACACTGGGTGGTTGGCGGAGCCTAGTTTCAGAGCAGAGCCAATTCCCCGTACTCACTCCCCGTACTCTGTGTTATGCGGAGTTACGTACTGTGTCGCCAGTGCGCCGGCACAGTCCTGTACGTCCTGTGCTAGCACCATGCACGTGCCGTGCGAAGATGGGCATCCAGCCAGGACGGGGTGTGCCGTCTCAACGCTCCTGGTCTCCAGTACGCCTCCTCGGTCTCGCATATCCTGCGGCGGTTCTACGTACTGTATCGCCAGTGCACGTGCACAGCCCAGTGCGTCCTGTGCTAATGCCTCACACGTACTGTGCGGAAGTAGGCATCCAGCCAGGATGGGTTGTGCCAGCTCTCCGTTCCAGACCTCCAGTCCGCCTCCACAGTCCGGTACGCCCCGTACCTGCTCCCTGCACCAAGCCAGTGGTGTGTGTTCCCAGTCCGGCCCAGCCCGTTCCTGCTCCCCGCACCAAGCCAGTGGTGCATGTTCCCAGTCCGACTCGGCCCGTTCCTGCTCCTCGCACCAAGCCAGTGGTGCATGTTCCCAGTCCGGCCCGGCCCGTTCCTGCTCCTCGCACCAACCTAGTGGTGCGTGTCGCCAGTCCGGCCCGGCCCGTACCTGCTCCTCGCACCAAGCCAGTGGTGCGTGTCGCCAGTCCGGCCCGGCCCGTTCCTGCTCCTCGCACAAAGCCAGTGGTGCGTGTTCCCAGTCCAGCCCGGCCTGTTCCTGCTCCTCGCACCAAGCCAGTTGTGCGTGTCGCCAGGCCGGCCCGGCCTGTTCCTGCTCCTCGCACCAAGCCAGTGGTGCGTGCCGCCAGTCTGGCCCGGCCCGTTCCTGCTCCTCGCACCAAGCCAGTGGTGCGTGTTCCCAGTCCGGCCCGGCCTGTTCCTACTCCTCGCACCAAGCCAGTGGTGCGTGCCGCCAGTCTGGCCCGGCCCGTTCCTGCTCCTCGCACCAAGCCAGTGGTGCGTGTTCCCAGTCCGGCCCAGCCTGTTCCTACTCCTCGCACCAAGCCAGTGGTGCGTGTTGCCAGTCCAGCCCGGCCTGTTCCTGCTCCTCGCACCAAGCCAGTGGTGCGTGTCGCCAGTCCGGCCCAGCCCGTGCCTGCTCCTCACACCAGACCAGTGGTGCGTGTGTCCAGTCCGGCACGGCCAGTGCCCGTTCCACCGGTGCCTGGTCCGGCACCGGTCAGCTGCTCCACTCCGGAGCCAGAGCAGTCCGCTCCACCGGTGCCTGATCCAGCTCCGGTCAGCTGCTCCACTCCGGAGCCAGAGCAGTCCGCTCCGCCGGGGTTTTAGTCCAGCTCCGGTCAGCGGACCCAGACGTCAGCCCCTCTCCAGGTTCGGGGTCTCCCACACCAGGGCCCAGACAGGGCTTGGAGTATCGTGGGAGGAAAGAGAGGGGAAGCAGCGCGCTGAGGTCCAGACCAGACCAGGGGCGCAACAGGGAGGCGGAGAGTATGTGGTCGTCACGCCCGGAGCCGGCCCCTACCCTGTTATGTAAAGGTTGTGCGGTCAGAGTCCGCACCTTTGGGGGGGGTACTGTCACGCCCTGACTCAGGGGACTCTTATATGTTGAGTCAGGGTGTATTCTATGTTAGTAGTTCTATGTTTTCATTCTAGGATTGTATGACTATGTTTGGCCGGGTGTGATTCCCAATCAGAGACAGCTGTCGCTCGTTGTCTCTGATTGGGGATCATACTTAGGCAGCCTATTGGCACTCGTTAGTTGTGGGATCTTGTTTCTGTGTTGAGGCTTGTTTAGTGTTCAGCCTTAGGACTTCACGTTTCGTTTGGTTTGTTGTTTTGTCGTGTGTTTATCATTGTAATAAACATGTACACATTTCACGCTGCGCCTTGGTCTGACCCATCCTTAAACGAACGTGACAGCCTGGTTGTTCATTAAAAGTAATTTCCTCTCAATCTTAAATAAACATGCCCCATTCAAAAAATACAGAACTAAGAACAGATATAGCCCCTGGTTCTCCTCAGACTTGACTGCCCTTGACCAGCACAAAAACATCCTGTGGCGTACTGCATTGGCATCGAATAGCCCCCGCGATATGCAACTTTTTAGGGAAGTTAGGAACCAATATACACAAGTAGTTAGGAAAGCAAAGGCTAGCTTTTTCAAACAGAAATTTGCATCCTGTATCACTAACTCCAAAAAGTTTTGGGACACTGTAAAGTCCATGGAAAATAAGAGCACCTCCTCCCAGCTGCCCACTGCACTGAGGCTAGGAAACACTATCACCACCGATAAATCTACAATAATCGAGAATTTCAACAAGCATTTTGCTACGGCTGGCCATGCTTTCCACCTGGCTACCACTACCCCGGCCACCAGCTCTGCACCCTCCGCTGCAAGTTGCCCATGCCCCCCCCGCTTCTCCTTCACACAAATTCAGACAGCTGATGTTCTGAAAGAGCTGCAAAATCTGGACCCCTACAAATTATCTGGGCTAGACAATCTGGACCCTTTCTTTCTAAAATTAGCCGCCGAAAGGGTCGCAACCTCTATTACTAGTCTGTTCAACATCTCTTTCGTAACGTCTGAGATCCCCAGAGATTGGAAAGCTGCCGCAGTCATCCCCCTCTTCAAAGGGGGTGACACTCTAGATCCAAACTGTTACAGACCTATATCCATCCTGCCCTGCCTTTCGAAAGTTTTTGAAAGCCAAGTTAACAAACAGATCACCGACCATTTCGAATCCCAACGTACCTTCTCCGCTATGCAATCCGGTTTCCGAGCTGGTCATGGGTGCACCTCAGCCACGCTCAAGGTCCTAAACTATATTATAACCGCGATCGATAATAGACAGTACTGTGCAGCCGTCTTCATCGACCTGGCCAAAGCTTTCGACTCTGTCAACCACCGCATTCTTATTGGCAGACTAAATAGCCTTGGTTTCTCAAATGACTGCCTCGCCTGGTTCACCAACTACTTCTCAGATAGAGTTCAATGTGTCAAATCGGAGGGCCTGTTGTCTGGACCTATGGCAGTCTCTATGGGGGTACTACAGGGATCAATTCTTGGGCCGACTCTTTTCTCCGTGTATATCAATGATGTCGCTCTTGCTGCTGGTGACTCTCAGATCCACCTCTACGCAAACGACACCATTTTGTATACATCTGACCCTTCATTGGACACTGTGTTAACAAACCTCCAAACAAGCTTCAATGCCATACAACACTCCTTCAGTAGCCTCCAACTGCTCTTAAACACTAGTAAAACTAAATGCATGCTCTTCAATCGAACGCTGCTGGCACCCGCCCACCCGACTAGAATCACTACTCTCGTCGGGTCTGACCTAGAGTATGTGGACAACTACAAATACCTAGGTGTCTGGTTAGACTGTAAACTCTCCTTCCAGAATCACATTAAGCATCTCCAATCCAAAGTTAAATCTAGAATCGGCTTCCTATTTCGCAACAAAGCCTCCTTCACTCATGCTGCCAAACATGCCCTCGTAAAACTGACTATCCTACCGATCCTTGACTTCGGCGATGTCAAAGTACCCTGCCATTTCGATCATTTGTGTGGTATTTAAAAAGATTCTGCCAAAGTCTCCAGTCATGTAAAATGACTTAGAAATGCATAAAATGCGTTTATAAAAGGCCACATTTTTCCTGAACCTTAGGCTACTAAAAATGTTCCCCATGTGTGCAACTTCTGTAAGTGCCTCTACTCTACTGCCCTATGCCACTATGCAAATGTGACAATATGCATGCAATGCTTTATTATAAAGGTGATTTTTTCTCAAATCGGTACCTCAGAACTCCCCAGGTCACCCACCTCTCGTGCTCACTTTTTGTTCAGGCACCTCCCGATTTACAAATTAAGCACTGGTGTTGTTGTTGTTGTTGTGTTCTCCTGGTTCTAATTGCCTTCCTATTAAAATGAGCAGCATAACGCCAAGACTGACTAGGGAGAGGAGTTCAAGACCTGTATTCAAGTGTAGGAGTGCTGATCTAGGATCAGGACCCCCCTGTCCACGTAATGTTATTCATCATGATCTACTATATAAGGCTAAACTGATCCTAGATCAGCACTCATACGCTCATATGCTTTATACATAGGCCCTATTTCCACTACGGGATAGGGGCTTGGTGGCGAAAGAGAATTCTACTTTTCAATTCACATTACATCCTTGCCTTACCTTTTGTTGTGGCTGGCAACACGACATTCTTGGTCCGCAGTTCAAATTTACCGTAACTATCACAGTAGCCACTACTAGCCAGTAAACACAAACTATTCAACAATGACAGAAACTTTTCTTCTAAGACGTATTACACTATTGAATAATGCAACCAAACCATATTACACTCTTGAATAACGCAACAATTCACAAGCATGTACGTATATTAAAGGGTTTATTTTCGATCCGTGTACCATTCGTTCAATCATTATCCGAACTTAAACAGCGACAGATAATCATTTCGACTGCATTCATTAATTTGTTTAATGTTGTCCTCAAGATTGATTTAATGAACAGAGATGGTGTGGGCGTTGAGAGAAGGGGCTGCAATAGGATATGTGTGCTAGAGGTTTTCAAAGTAAATGCTGTGTGACTATCTAATGTTAACTGACCATCGCTCCAGCAAGCTAGCTTTAGTCAGGTTAGTTATAAAACGGCCACCAACAAGTAACATTAGTTAGTTAGCTAGCAAACTAGCTAGCTGCCTTCCTTAAAGGCGACACAATCTTCTTCCTCACCTCCTACACACACATTAGAGCCTTCAGATACTGTACATAACCTTTAACAAACACACACTCTGCCCCCTTACCTCACACATACGCACACCTCCTTACCTCACACACACACACACACACACACACACACACACACACACACACACACACACACACACACACACACACACACACACACACACACACACACACACACACACACACACACACTGTCACGCCCTGGCTCTGGGGACTCTTAAATGTTGAGCCAGGGTGTGGAGTTTCTATGTTATTTTCTATGTTGATGTTCTAGATCGTTTAGATCTATGTTGGCCAGGGTGGTTCCCAATCAGAGGCAGCTGTATCTCATTGTCTCTGATTGGGAACCATACTTAGGCAGCCTGTTTGGCACTAGTCGGTGTGGGATCTTGTTCCGTTAAGGTTTGTTTTGTGTAGCCTAGGACTTCACGTTTCGTTTGTTTGTTGTTTTGTGTCGTGTTAAGTACGTAATAAAATGTACGCTTATCACGCTGCGCCTTGGTCCGTATCTTCCATTAACGATCGTGACACACACACACACACACACACACACACACACACACACACACACACACACACACACACACACACAGACCGTGTCTGTCTGTGCGTGTTACCTGTAGGAAGTGGTCTAGCTGTGGTCTAGCTGCTGCAACAGCTCAATGCTTGGTGGCTTTGCTGATAGACAACACAAGGAGCTTACAGTGCATTCGGAAAGTGCATTCACTTTTTCCACTTTTGTTATGTTACAGCCTTATTCTAAAATTGATTGAATTGTTTTTTCCTTCATCAATCTACACACAATACCCAATAATGACAAAGCAAAAACAGGTTTAAATTTTTTTCTTCTAGATTTACAAATTTTTGACAACTTAAATATTACATTTACAGAAGTATTTAGACCCTTTACTCAGTACTTTGTTGAAGCACCTTTGGCAGCGATTACAGCCTCAAGTCATCTTGGGTATGACGCTACAAGCTTGGCACACTTGTATTTGTGGAGTTTCTCCCATTCTTCTCTGCAGATCCTCTCAAGCTCTGTCAGGTTGGATCGGGAGCATCGCTGCACAGCTATTTTCAGGTGTCTCCAGTGATGTTCGATCAGGTTCAAGTCCGGGCTCTGGCTGGGCCACTCAAAGACATTCAGAGACTTGTCCCAAAGCCACTCCTGCATTGTCTTGGCTGTGTGCTTAGGGTTGTTGTCCTGTTGGAAGGTGAACCTTCGCCCCAGTCTGAGGCCCTGAGCGCTCTGGAGCAAGTTTTCATCAAGGATCTCTCTGTACTTTGCTCCGTTCATCTCTCCCTCGATCCTGACTAGACTCCCAGTCCCTGCTGCTGAAAAACATCCCCACAGCATGATGCTGCCACCATCATGCTTCACCGTAGGGATGGTATTGGCCAGGTGATGAGCGGTGCCTGGTTTCCTCCAGACGTAACGCTTAGCATTCAGGCCAAAGAGTTCAATCTTGGTTTCATCAGACCAGAGAATCTTGTTTCTCATGGTCTGAGAGTCCTTTAGGTGCCTTTTGGCAAGCTCCAAGCGGGCTGTCATGTGCCTTTTACTGAGGAGGGGCATCCGTCTGGCCACTCTACCATAAAGGCCTGATTGGTGGAGTGCTGCAGAGATGGTTGTCTTTCTGGAAGGTTCTCCCATCTCCACAGAGGAACTCTGGAGCTCTGTCAGAGTGACCATCGGTTTCTTGGTCACTTCCCTGACCAAGGCCCTTCTCCCCCGATTGCTCAGTTTGGCCGGGCGGCCAGCTCTAGGAAGAGTCTTGGTGATTCCAAACTTCTTCGATTTAAGATTTATGAAGGCCACTGTGTTCTTGGGGACTTTCAATGCTGCAGAAATGTTTTGGTACCCTTCCCCAGATCTGTGCCTCGACACAATCCTGTCTCGGAGCTCTATGGACAATTCCTTCGACCTCATGGCTTGGTTTTTGCTCTGACATGCACTGTCAACTGTATAGACAGGTGTGTGCCTTTCCAAATCATGTCCATTCAATTGAATTTACCACAGGTGGACTCCAATCAAGTTGTAGAAACATCTCTAGGATGATCAATGGAAACAGGATGCACCAGAGCTCAATTTCGAGTCTCATAGCATAGGTTCTGAATGCTTATGTAAATAAGGTATTTTTTATTTTTATTTTAATACATTTGCAAAAAATTCTAAAAGCCAGTTTTTGCTTTGTCATTATGGGGTACTGTGTTTAGATTGATGAGGATTTTTATTAATTTAATCCATTTTAGAATAAGGCTGTAATGTTAACAAAATGTGGAAAAAGTGAAGAGGTCTGAATACTGTATATTAAAAGCCACTAAGCATTGAGCTAAAGGCTAAAGCTAGCTAGCTAGCTATCATATCAAACATGTGTGTATGTGTCTGTCTGCCTGCCTGTCTGTCTGCCTGTCTGTCTGTCTGTCTGTCTGTCTGTCTGTCTGTCTGTCTGTCTGTCTGTCTGTCTGTCTGTCTGTCTGTCTGTCTGTCTGTCTGTCTGTCTGTGTGTGTGTGTGTACACTGTCCAAGGATCGTTAAAGTCTATCCAGCCCCAAATAACATGGCTTGACATACAGAGTTTTGACCATCACCCTCTCTCGGCCATCAGGTGTGTATTAATTAATTATCAGCAATTGTCTGTATGGTTTAGGTAGCTAGCTATAGGTGATCATTCCCTCCACCTAATAATGGCAGAGATGAAAGGAATTAGCTAAGATGGATCGTTCAACTGTTCAATCATTAAATTATTCCCAATGGTAATTAGTTAGTATAGGTGAGCATACTCTATATCTGTAGAGAGAATAGGTGGGCATACTGCGTATTCCTGCATATGGCCACCACTACACCTGCACCACTGGGTGAGATTGAAGCTGGCAATGTTGACAGTGACACTACACATACAGGCAGGCTCAACACTGCTGGCCTTATCTGCCTAACTAGAGTAAAATGAAATTTTTTCCCCGGACAGCTGGCAAAGATGTTCAATGATTTATCAATTTACAGAAAACAATGCATTTACTAACAATTAAATGTTTTCATTGTAACATATACATAACATATTAACAAAACAAACTATTTCAAGTCAAACAACTTCACGTCAAGAAAAAATAAAGTCAGGTCCAACATTTTTCACACACTTGATAAAGATCAGCAAAAATGACTGTATAAAATTATGTTAATTGTTGTTAATTGTTGTCAATTGTTTGTGTCTTATGTGAAATGTAGGTCTTGGTTCTGTAAACTGTCTAAAATGTTATGTTTTCAATGTTGTATGTTCTTCACTTTGGTGTTAGTGTATGGAGGTGTGTTACTTGTATATTACAGAAATTCAATATATATATATATTTTTTAAACAAACAAAAAAATAGAGTTACTGCCAAAACACACAGCGGCACTAATTAGCAGTACTTCTCTCTGTTGTGTTCACAACGTATCCCAGGACCTTGTGAAAAGGACCATCATTGTCGTTTATTGCTGCTCTGTACTCGCTTTGTCCTCTTCAGATGAGAAGGGATCAGTCCCAGAGATTGATACCCTGGTCAATGTGGATCCCACATCTTCCCTTTACATGTCTGGCGCTGCTGTGGCGCAAGGCACCAGCTCGCCCCCAATCCATCCTCTGCCAAGTGATTGGGTATTCCTTTGCCTGCAGTGCAAAATAATAAGATGATACACCAAAAAATTTACAATGTTAAGATAACCATCTGAAGTCAGCAAGTTTAAGAGATACAGTATGTGGACAAATGTTCTTAGTCAATTGAAGGACATGCTCTGTACTCTACATCACACTACATCACACTACATCACACTACATCACACTACATCATACTACATCACACTACATCACACTAAATCATACTACATCACACTACATCACACTACATCACACTAAATCATACTACATCACACTACATCACACTACATCACACTACATCACACTACATCACACTACATCATACTACATCACACTACATCACACTACATCACACTACACACAATACATCACACTACATCACACTACATCACACTACATCACACTACACACACTACATCACACTACATCACACTACATCACACTACACACAATACATCACACTACATCACACTAAATCACACTACATCACACTACACACAATACATCACACTACATCACACTACACACAATACATCACACTACATCACACTACACACAATACATCACACTACATCACACTACAGTGTGTAGTGTTATTTAGTGTGCAGTGGAGGCTGCTGAGGGGAGGACGGCTCATAATAATGGCTGGAATGGAGTCAATGGAATGGTATCCAACACATCAAAGATGTGTTTTCCATGTGTTTGATACAACTCCATTGACTCCATTCCAGCCATTATTATGAGCCGTCCTCCCCTCAGCAGCCTCCACTGTACACTAAATAACACTACATCACACTACACACACTACATCACACTACATCACACTAAATCACACTTCACACTACATCACACTACATCACACTTCACATTACATTTACATTTTAGTAATTTAGCAGACACTCTTATCCAGAGCAACTTACAGTTAGTGAGCGCATACCTACATCAAACTCCATCACACTACATCACACTTCACACTACCACTTATCCTCCTCCTGCTATCCCTAGTCAATCCTATTCATATAACGTATCATTTTCACTCCACTGTGCAAAAGTTTAGTATCGCTACTTTGTGAGTAGTGTGTTGGTGGTTCTACCACAGGGTAAGTGGTGCGTCAAGTGCAGTAGCCAAGTGCCACAGCTTGAAACTACCTGCCAGTAGCCTCTCCACTACCAAGACCATTGCAGTGCCTCCTCATGCAAACACAAGGTAACTAATTTACGACTCAAGCTAAACTGCTTGCGATCTTGCAGCAGCAGTGGGTAACAGAGGTGTAATGTCAACCTGGTCTCAGAGCATTTCGTATTATTCCTGCACGTAAATCCGAGACACTCCATTTATTATGATATGTTACGTTTCATATTGTATGTATTAATTTGTTAATGTCCATAACCCATTTCGTATGATTTGTTATGAATTTGCAAAATGTACAATATGGTACGAATATGCAACATATAGTATATGTTACAAATTTGCTAAACGTATGAGATCTTACAAATTCTATCTAGGTAGCTAGGTGGCTAACATTAGCTAGGCTAGGGGTTATGGTTAGGGGTTAGGGTTAAGGTTAAGTTTAGGAGTTAGGTTAAAGGGTTAAGGTAAGGGTTAGGGGAAGGGTTAGCTAAAAGGGTTAAAGTTAGGGTTAAGGGAAGGGTTAGCAAACATGCTAAGTGGTGCAAAGTACCTAAAAAGTAGTAAGTCGTTGAAAAGTTGCTAATTAGCTAAAATGCTAAAGTTGTCCATTACGAGATTTGAAACTCGCAACCTTTGGGTTGCTAGACGTTCGCATTATACGCCCACCCTACTTTCGTTTTTGCTGTAAGTAACCATCTGTCTTATGTAACCATACCAAACGTGCAGTGAGGGAAAAAGTATTTGATCCCCTGCTGATTTTGTACGTTTACCCACTGACAAAGACATGATCAGTCTATAATTTTAATGGTAGGTTTATTTGAACAGTGAGAGACAGAATAACAACAAAAACATCCAGAGAAACGCATTTCAAAAAATTTATAAATTGATTTGCATTTTAATGAGGGAAATAAGTATTTGACCCCTCTGCAAAACATGACTTAGTACTTGGTGGCAAAACCCTTCTTGGCAATCACAGAGGTCAGACGTTTCTTGTAGTTGGCCACCCGGTTTGCGCACATCTCAGGAGGGATTTTGTCCCACTCCTCTTTGCAGATCTTCTCCAAGTCATTAAGGTTTCGAGGCTGACGTTTGGCAACTCGAACCTTCAGCTCCCTCCACAGATTTCCTATGGGATTAAGGTCTGGAGACTGGCTAGGCCACTCCAGGACCTTAATGTGCTTCTTCTTGAGCCACTCCTTTGCTGCCTTGGCCGTGTGTTTTGGGTCATTGTCATGCTGGAATACCCATCCACGACCCATTTTCAATACCCTGGCTGAGGGAAGGAGGTTCTCACCCAAGATTTGACGGTACATGGCCCCGTCCATCATCCCTTTGATGCGGTGAAGTTGTCCTGTCCCCTTAGCAGAAAAACACCCCTTAGCATAATGTTTCCACCTCCATGTTTGACGGTGGGGATGGTGTTCTTGGGGTCATAGGCAGCATTCCTCCTCTTCCAAACACGGCGAGTTGAGTTGATGCCAAAGAGCGCGATTTTGGTCTCATCTGACCACAACACCTTCACCCAGTTCTCCTCTGAATCATTCAGATGTTCATTGGCAAACTTCAGATGGCCCTGTATATGTGCTTTCTTGAGCAGGGGGACCTTGCGGGCGCTGCAGGATTTCAGTCCTTCACGGCGTAGTGTGTTACCAATTGTTTTCTTGGTGACTATGGTCCCAGCTGCATTGAGATCATTGACAAGATCCTCCCGTGTAGTTCTGGGCTGATTCCTCACCGTTTTCATGATCATTGCAACTCCACGAGGTGAGATCTTGCATGGAGCCCCAGGCCGAGGGAGATTGACAGTTCTTTTGTGTTTCTTCCATTTGCGAATAATCGCACCAACTGTTGTCACCTTCTCACCAAGCTGCTTGGCGATGGTCTTGTAGCCCATTCCAGCCTTGTGTAGGTCTACAATCTTGTCCCTGACATCTTGGAGAGCTCTTTGGTCTTGGCCATGGTGGAGAGTTTGGAATCTGATTGATTGATTGCTTCTGTGGACAGTTGTCTTTTATACAGGTAACAAGCTGAGATTAGGAGCACTCCCTTTAAGAGTGTGCTCCTAATCTCAGCTCATTACCTGTATAAAAGAAACCTGGGAGCCAGAAATCTTTCTGATTGAGAGGGGATCAAATACTTATTTCCCTCATTAAAATGCAAATCAATTTATAACATTTTTGACATGCGTTTTTCTGGATTTTTTTGTTGTTATTCTGTCTCTCACTGTTCAAATAAACCTACCATTAAAATTATAGACTGATCATTTCTTTGTCAGTGGGCAAACGTACAAAATCAGCAGGGGATCAAATACTTTTTTCCCTCACTGTAACATTTCATACTAATTAGTGTCCCGGATTTACATTTACTAGGTTACGTCTAGTCTATGAGACCAGGCTGGTATTGTGCATGCCCACTGGCATGTGGACACGCCCAACCACTGCCCCAGTTATGGGTTAATAGCCAGTTAAAGAGCTCCAAGCATCAAAGGGTGGAGTAGGACCCTGAGCTAAAATGGCCAACAGCAAATGTCAGGAGGATCTGTGCCCCCTGATCTACTCTGATGCTCCAGGACTTGGGGAGATTGAGGCAAAAAAGATGGTAACTGTTGCCCACTAGTTTTCCTATTGTAGAAAAGATAAATTGTGTTATTTATTCCTATCCGTATGTCCATTCATATGACTGATTTCTATCAGTTATTATTCATGGAAATGCACCTGCGTCATGTCAGTAATTAGTCCAGACTCCTTAAAGAGTGGGGTTATTGTAAGTACACGTTATATAAGGAAAGGATGTATCTGCAAATAAGCATGACCCTATGATCAATAAATACAACGTCATATCTAAGGTCTAGACTGGATTGTATTAACAGTAATACTGGGGTGTGGATAAGGCAATGGAGCTTAGATGTAAGAAGCGTGGGTTGTGTGAGAAATTGGGTTTAGGTGCAAGTTTTCTGCCAAACTGTGTGGCAGTAAATTACTGTTTTGTTTACAAGGACATGATATTCAGGAGATGTTGCCCTGCATCTTCATTTTTGTTTTAGTCTGTTTTAAGCTGCGGGGAGGAAGATGCCTCTTCCCTCGAGAGGGTTTATAGCAAGATAGAGTAAGTGGTTCTTGCAGCTGACTCCCTTCCTGCAGTGGTGGCCTCTGCGCAGCAGCTGACCAGGCCCCACCAGCAGATCCTTCAGCAGCAGGTTCTGAAGGACACATTTTCCTGCGCTGTATGCAGAGGTGAATGATCTCTGACCTTCCAACTGACTGCCACACTAAAAGCAGTGTGTAGGTCACACTGTCATTTTTTATAATTTGTGTTTAATTTAGCTGATAGTCCTTGCACATTCAAAAGGACGTGTGTTAAAAACACAGGTTTAGCAACATTAGAGACAAGGACTATAGAAAGTACAATACTTTGCTCCCTTGTTCAGCTTCCCAAGACAGGCCTGTGGTCCTAAATCCGTTGTGGTTGAATCAGAGGTAGGGGTTAAAGTTTAAAGGACACCAAAACCATGTTGTCCTGTCTAATTTGGTAAAGGACAGTTGAAAGTAGGCTCAGCAAAGTATTCCATTCAGAAACTAGATCATACAGGCATAGTGTTACTTTAATTTATAACTTTATTCTTACAAATGTATGGGGTGATCACATCAGAGCCAAAGCAAACTAGCAGTTACTGAAATAATCAAACTCGACGATAAAGTTCTTAACAGAAATAAAGCATGGAAAATATACAAGTCATTAAATAATACATGTTATTTTATTATTTAATCCCCCGGGAGTCGGCGGGAGGCGAAGGGGGAAAAGTCCTCACGGGCGAACATGATGACATTGCTCGTAACAGGAAGTGCAAGAAGTCGGCCATCATGGTGCGGCATGCTCCACTTTCAACTCCCCCTGTAACACACACATGTCAGGTCATGTTAGAAACTTAGGGGTTAGTGGTTTAAGAGTAAGGGGTAAGGTGAGTGTAGGGAGTAATGGTAGGGTGTAGGGAAAGACTAATTTGTCACCTTTCTGTCCAGGGATTTGGAGTACATCTGCATGTCCTCTTCCCACACCAGACAGCTCTTCAGAAAACACTGGCTCATCATCCCTCAACTCTGACACATAACACACATACACACAAACACGTAAATAGTGGAACATTACTAATAGTGTGTGTGTGTGTCTGTGTGTGTACTTGTGTATGTGTGTACCTGTGTGTATTTGGGGCGGGAGCAGCAAGAGCCTCATATTAATGGGAGAGCCCACCTGCACTCGGCTGGCCAGGTGCCTAAACAGGAACAGGATATGACATCACCCGGTTGTCCCGGGTTTCTCTGGTGTAGGCCGGGTTACTGTAAAATAACTTTGTGACAACTGCTGATGTAAAAAAAGGCCAGATGGGACTCGTCTGAAGGTAACCTATACAAACGAATACAAACAAATGGAAGTATGGAGGTCGTTTTGTGGCAACAAAAATAAGGGGTTAAATATGTGTCCAAAAAAAGAAGATATTTAGAGCTTTCTTATATCTCCTAGATATAGGACAGACACTTCAAAACCTTATTCCTTATTATTTATTTTTTGCCATTTATGAATATGTTATTCAACGTGTTTCTATGGGCTATAGTAGTAAAGGCCAAATTCAATCAATTTCCCCAAAAAATATATAATTTTTTGATACCTAAAGTGGTCCTAAAATTTTTAATCAAATAGCTAAATGATCCATAGTATGACCATATTAAAACAATTCCATATGTTAGCTAAATGATCCATAGTATGACCATCTTAAAACAATTCCATATGTTAGCTAAATGATCCATAGTATGACCATCTTAAAACAATTCCATATGTTATCTTAGTAATCCCCCTGTCTTGTCTGTCAGTAAAGCTACCAATCACTGAAGGAAGGCAACTAGCTAACTAACTAACGTTACTTGTTGTTGCTGGCCCTTATTGTATAACTAACCTGGTGAAAGCTAGCTAGCTGGAGCGATGGTCAGGACAGTAGAACACGTATCCTGTGTAGCCCCTCCTCTCCACGCCCACACCAACGATTTTTATAACTAACCCAAGAGAGACCAGAGCCTGTCATTTCCAATGGGAGCAAATTAATCATAGTGGATAGAACAAGAAGCGAGGTGGGCAGAGCCAAGCATGAGCTAAGCATGAGGCTTCCTCTCATCACCATATTTGGTAGTGAGTGGAAACGCCAACCGGATGCTTCACGTTTATACATCCGGTGAAATATCTGGCTCATTGTTCTTGTCACGAATTCAGCCGAGGCTGCCCCTCCTCCTTGCTCGGGCAGGTTTCGGCGTTCGTCGTCACCGGCTTACTAGCCACTACCGCTCCATTTATCATCACTCCATTTGTCTTGTCTTGTCAATCACACACACCTGGTACTCATTCCCTCATTAGTCTGTGTATAAGTGTTCCCTCTGCCCCCTTGTCCTTTGTGAGTGATTTTTCATTGTGAGAGTGAGTAGCTCGGTTGAGTAACTCTTTCCTTGTATGTAACCAAGGTGGATTTTCCCCTTGTGCTAGTTTCGTTTTGACGCTTGCTGCGCTTTATTCATGTACACTGAATAACTCTGGATTTCGGTGTTTTATCTCCTGCGTCTGACTCCGTCATTCACACCTCATCACAGTTCTATCTGTGCCCACACCGTCTCTGTTCATTAATTCAGTCTTGTGGACGACATAGAAAAATGAATTAATGCAGCCGAAATGATTATCCGTCTTGGTTGTTTAAGTTTGGATATGATTGAACGAACCGTACATGGATCGGGGGCTAGAGAGAGAGAAATATAAATAGTGTTAGAGAGGCAGAGGGACAGAAGATTACACAGTGACACCACTAGCGGTGCATGGGTAAAATCACTGAGGAAGCAAGCCGGGCCAGTAAAAAAGCCATGTTACAACCTATGTTTTGATAATTGCGTGGTTCGCTCTATAACCCATTTGTTCATACGCCACCATGATATACAATAAGGCTGTGACTGTTCATGGTGTTGATTTCTGTGTGTGTGTGTGTGTGTGTGTGTGTGTGTGTGTGTGCGTGCGTGCGCGTGTGCATGCGTGCAAGTACAGTGAGGGAAAAAAGTATTTGATCCCCTGCTGATTTTGTACGTTTGCCCACTGACAAAGAAATTATCAGTCTATAATTTTAATGGTAGGTTTATTTGAACAGTGACAGACAGAATAACAACAAAAAAATCCAGAAAAACGCATGTCAAAAATGTTATAAATTGATTTGCATTTTAATGAGGGAAATAAGTATTTGACCCCCTCTCAATCAGAAAGATTTCTGGCTCCCAGGTTTCTTTTATACAGGTAATGAGCTGAGATTAGGAGCACACTCTTAAAGGGAGTGCTCCTAATCTCAGCTTGTTACCTGTATAAAAGACACCTGTCCACGGAAGCAATCAATCAATCAGATTCCAAACTCTCCACCATGGCCAAGACCAAAGAGCTCTCCAAGGATGTCAGGGACAAGATTGTAGACCTACACAAGGCTGGAATGGGCTACAAGACCATTGCCAAGCAGCTTGGTGAGAAGGTGACAACAGTTGGTGCGATTATTCGCAAATGGAAGAAACACAAAAGAACTGTCAATCTCCCTCGGCCTGGGGCTCCATGCAAGATCTCACATTGTGGAGTTGCAATGATCATGAAAACGGTGAGGAATCAGCCCAGAACTACACGGGAGGATCTTGTCAATTATCTCAAGGCAGCTTGGACCATAGTCACCAAGAAAACAATTGGTAACACATTACGCCGTGAAGGGTTGAAATCCTGCAGCGCCCGCAAGGTCCCCTTGCTCAAGAAAGCACATATACAGGGCCATCTGAAGTTTGCCAATGAACATCTGAATGATTCAGAGGAGAACTGGGTGAAAGTGTTGTGGTCAGATGAGACCAAAATCGCGCTCTTTGGCATCAACTCAACTCGCCGTGTTTGGAAGAGGAGGAATGCTGCCTATGACCCCAAGAACACCATCCCCACCGTCAAACATGGAGGTGGAAACATTATGCTTTGGGGGTGTTTTTCTGCTAAGGGGACAGGACAACTTCACCGCATCAAAGGGACGATGGACGGGGCCATGTACCGTCAAATCTTGGGTGAGAACCTCCTTCCCTCAGCCAGGGTATTGAAAATGGGTCGTGGATGGGTATTCCAGCATGACAATGACCCAAAACACACGGCCAAGGCAGCAAAGGAGTGGCTCAAGAAGAAGCACATTAAGGTCCTGGAGTGGCCTAGCCAGTCTCCAGACCTTAATCCCATAGGAAATCTGTGGAGGGAGCTGAAGGTTCGAGTTGCCAAACGTCAGCCTCGAAACCTTAATGACTTGGAGAAGATCTGCAAAGAGGAGTGGGACAAAATCCCTCCTGAGATGTGTGCAAACCGGGTGGCCAACTACAAGAAACATCTGACCTCTGTGATTGCCAACAAGGGTTTTGCCACCAAGTACTAAGTCATGTTTTGCAGAGGGGTCAAATACTTATTTCCCTCACTAAAATGCAAATCAATTTATAACATTTTTGACATGCGTTTCTCTGGATGTTTTTGTTGTTATTCTGTCTCTCACTGTTCAAATAAACCTACCATTAAAATTATAGACTGATCATGTCTTTGTCAGTGGGCAAACGTACAAAATCAGCAGGGGATCAAATACTTTTTTCCCTCACTGTATATATATATATTTTTAACTCAACCTACTTGTAGACTAGTTGAATGCCAATGCCATCCTCCTCTTTTTCATGTTGGCAAAATAATCTATGGCTCTGTCATACAGTACACGTTTAGTTTCTGTTGTCATAGTCTACCTAGCTAAAATGCTTGCTAGCCTGACTTCCTCGCATGGGTAACAATTAACCTATTAGGCTACATCTAGGCTACATATTGAACTTCAATCGTCTCAGGCCAGTGGCACAACATATAAATGTATGGTTTGATCAGAATCGTCGTCATAATCATTGGCCTGTACAGAGAATTAAGTAAAAACCACAAGTCCAAATCCCCATCTCCATCCATGGCTTAGGAAAGGGCCGATTTAGCAAGCTAGCTACTGCAGGACATCAACACAAGCAGACCAGAAACAGACACGTTTCTCTGAAAATTACATTTAGCAAGGGAAGTGATTTGATTGGTCTGAAGCCAAATCCAAACTGGCCTCCCTTGTGGGGTGATTTGCTGCACAGGACAACCCACAGTTGAGCTCAGCTCAACCCTGATTGGCTAATTTGTTTATAATTATTTTATGAAGGGAGGCCAAATGCTTGCTGTCATCAATCTATCAAATGCTACGGCGGCAACATGTTATACTCTTTTGGTCCAGACAGCATCAGATATGTTGGCTACACAGACTGAGGGGCGCTGTTGCCCTCGCTCTGATGATTTCTCCGGTGAGATTCAGCCACTTGCGAATTGACGGAAAATTATGAAAACACAGAGAGAGACGAAAGATAAATGATTTAATAATTTATATTTATTTATTGGTCAAATATTTGGGGAAGCCTGGCTTCCCTTGGAATCCATGAATACACGCCACTGAGTGACACACTTTGAGAGCAGGACCTATTTCCTTCAAGGCTGTTTGTCACAGGTAATTTCCCGGCCCATTTTTCACTCCAATTGTTAAAACAGCAATTTACCTCACTATATAGCCAACAAAATAGCTACACAGACTGAATTTTCATTTTTGTACTGTCTCTATGCACACTTACAGGACTCTACACACACACACACACACACACACACTTAATTTGCACACACACACTCACATACAATCATCATATATACTGCTGCTACTCTGTTTATCATATATCCTGATGCCTAGTCACTTTAGCACATTGTAAATATCGTATTTGTATTGACCCTGTATATAGCTTACTCACTTTCTCGTGTTCTTCTTATTTTTATTTCTCTGGTGTTTTTTGATCTATCTTATGTTATTTTAGTACTACATTGATATAGATGTATTGCATTGTTGGGTTTAGAACTTGAAAGGAAGGCATTTCACTGTACTTGTGCACGTGACATTAAAACTTGAAACTAAAATGTTTCATTATTTTCATTAGCCTGAACGAAACACTGACCCATTTAATACAAACAACCTTGCTGTTGGGGATGATTGGGGCTGGAGAGATGGTCTTTTCAGAAGAAGACAATCAATTTATTTTTCAATCAGCCTCCTGGTGCTCCAGTCGTGACGTTCGACCTCTACCCCGGTCTCTCCACTGACCTGTTTTTCCACTTCAACACTCCTGTTATGAGATATTGCATAAGACAAAAAGGAATGGAAGAAAAAAACCTGAATGTGGAGAGGTGAGATGGTCGAGATGGAAATACAGCTTTGCAATATGTCACACATATCTTGGCTACAGTGCTTTAATTACCATTTACATGTAGACCACCTAAACCAAAAAAACGGTTACACTTTTCAGAGTGATTATTTAAACCCTTTCACTTTCAGAGGGAGTTCAGTCAAGTCAACTTTCTCGTCTGAACATACTCTGGTGAAAGAACACCATCCAACCCTCAGTGCATTTATCTTTTACTTTCATCATTGAACACAGAGAGCAGCCAGTGCACTGCTAGCATGTGGTTTAGACCTTGGTCTAGCTATCTCACACTCCTACCATGACCATGTTGACATGGCAACAATGCTATCGCCCTAACCACTGAGAGAAGGGCTGAGGTATGGGGCCCTATCACATAATCACAACGAAAAACATGCAAATTGAGCTACGCCGGATAGTCTTTTTATTTGACTGACATATACTTCCTCTATTAAAGTTAGATAGAAACTACTTTGCAGCAGTTTCAAAAGAGCATATAGCAATGTATGTCAAATTTTAACTTACACCTGAGTTTCAGAACAGTCTCCTAAATCAACAAAAGTTCAATTGAAAGGTGAGTAATGATTGGTCTTAAACATATTAAATTATGTGAAGGCCACACACATGGAGTATATTTGATAAATGTCAAACTTCAATAACAATATATTGCAATAATCCAATGTACTGACAATATTTAGATAATCTGATGCCATTTATCAATAATATATTTTACTGTGCAAGACCATGTAATGGTGAAAGAATAAAAAGGGAACATCTCTTGGTGGCTTTGGAGAGATACTATGCAGTTAGTGGGAACCCCACACCATTAGTAATCACTTCAATACAGAACTGTCTTTTCCTTTTAACTGTAGACGCCTGGCTTGCAGGTTAACCTTGATGCTGACAAAAATAAGTACAAAATGACTTATTCTAAAGCCATTTTCTTTGCAAGGAGTGAGATCGCATCAGTCACTGAGAGTGAAAAAGGAGAGGGGGAAATAACACAAAGTATGATTATGATTCTTTATATATGACTGTCTGTCCAGATAAGGTATATTTATACAATGAGGAATCACACGGTTACTGTTTACTTGATGCACAGAAATACTCTGATTTGACGCGATTAGAGTCTATTGCTATGGGTGCATCTCAGTATAGGCTAGTGGCAAGGCTTCCAATTATTTTTTTGATACCCCTACCATTTTTTCACTTCTAATGTCTCCCATTTATGAAATGGACGGTTGTGTAAAAATATTTTACTGCAAAAGTGGTTAAGTTGATAGATATTCTGACACCCCCCCTAAACTCAAAAAGTGCATAATAATGCCTGTCTGAAGGAGGGGCCTTGTAAGCTCATGTAACCCAATATTGCAAGTCCTGATATTGCAAAAATGTGGAATACATGTAGTCAATGGTCTGCCCTACATACACAAACAAACAGCATTAGGATATCTTAACGTATCTTCGAAGTAGACCTGTAAACACAGAGATACAATAGGCGAACATATCAACTATGAATATTTATGATGAACGTAAGCTTTTTTTTTGGTAGCTGATTAATAGACAATTTTCCAAGTCAAATGTGCTCTCATTCAGTGGGGTATGGTCCTGCCTGACAAAAATACATACAGTTACATGTTTTTTGATGTTGTGGCTATTGTAATTGTCTCTAAGGAAAACAAGTGGGCTCAGACATCAAAATGATATTTTTTGGGGTCCAAGGTTCCTTGAAGGATTTTGTATTTTTAGCCCATACTCTTGCAATTTAGTCAGTGGGCTATCACAGATTATCGTTGGGGCCACCCTGGATTTAGCCTCAAATCCAATATGGCGTCCAAAATCCATTATGGCTGCCATAATACCATTTGATAGAGGTCAAATCACGTGTAAATATTAATTTTGTAGATGGGAGTCATTTTTTCAGAATTACACTCATGTCCATAAAGACTGTTTTGGTGTAAATCAATGTTATTCTGAGTCCAATATGGCCAACATAATTACACCTTCGCCTCCCGGTCACACCTGCACTGTGCACTCCCGAGTGGCGCAGTGGTCTAAGGCACTGCATTGCAGTGCTAGCTGTGCCACTAAAGATCCTGGTTTGAATCCAGGCTCTGTCGTAGCCGGCTGTGACCGGGAGACCCATGGGGCGGCGCACAATTGGCTCAGCGTCGTCCAGGGTAGGAGAGGGAATGGCCGGCAGGGATGTAGCTCAGTTGGTAGGGTTGTGGGTTCGATTCCCACAGGGGGACAGTATAAAAATATAAAAAGAATGTATGCACTCACTAACTGTAAGTCGCTCTGGATAAGAGTGTCTGCTAAACGACTAAAATGTAAAAATGTAAAATGTATATAAATTGCCCTGGTTTATTTTGTGTTGTGTTACTCTGTCTTTAAAAGTGTTTCATACAGGTTTTTGTATAACTAGGATGATGAGTGGCACTGCTATGCCTCTGTTGTGTTTGAATAGCTGAAGCAAACTAGCTTTTGAATGTGTTCATGTTATTCACTACACAAGCACATAGTAGCGTAACCGAGTTACATTAAAGCAACCTGTAATACAACAGCCAACCACTCTAGTAGCATACATGTCGAGCTCTAACATATCCCCTCTTTTCTCCACTGAAACTAAGTGTGCAAGGTTGATTCCAAGTCTTTGAGGTGACAGGACATGAGTGTGTCCTAACAGGGTGAGGAGACAAAGTAACCAGTAGTGGTTGTAGTTCTGGGGCCTGTCCAGGTTGCACAGCTAACTGGTCATTCTGGGCAAGCTGCAGTGACAAGGGCAATATCCTTCCTTCCTGTATGACTGGCGGGGTATTCAGGGCAATATCCTTCCTGTATGACTGGCGGGGTATTCAGGGCAATATCCTTCCTGTATGACTGGAAGGGTATTCAGGGCAATATCCTTCCTGTATGACTGGCGGGGTATTCAGGGCAATATCCTTCCTGTATGACTGGCGGGGTATTCAGGGAAATATCCTTCCTGTATGACTGGAAGGGTATTCAGGGCCATATCCTCCCTGTATGACTGGAAGGGTATTCAGGGCAATATCCTTCCTGTATGACTGGAAGGGTATTGGTGCTGTGTGGGGATCAGTTTTGTCTATAACAGTTGGGTGCAGGCACTCAGCACATTAAGCTTGCATGCCAATGAGACCCATTGACTAACTGGAAAGTTATCTCAGCCTGAATGATGCTGGGGATACGACAGTAGTGGATTGGTTGGTTGTCTGGTTGTCAAGGAGAGTGTGAAAGGGCTGTCACAAACAGACCGGCCCTTTGATCTTTCCAACACTTAATTGACCTGTAGTTGGAGTTTTTTCTATATTGAATGTGACAAAAAGTCCTGCAGGTCACGTCCTACATATTCCTTCATATTCCTTTGGAAGTTGGGTAGGATGATTATTTGGCCGATATTTACTGTGGGTAGTTGGCTGTGATTACGGTCTGGGGCAGACCCAGCAGGAGATGAGGAGGGTGACAGAACCTGTGAGGGTGACCTCAGGTTACCTAGAGGTTACTTAGAGTAAGTCAAAGACTATGACTATGAAGTGTTGGTTATGAGGGACTTGCACAGCTCCACACACATATACATTTGAAGATGATCTGGGCTTTGATGGAAAGTAAAGGTAAAGTAGAGGTTGCAGAGGTGGTGGAACTGATCAAGCACGGTACACAAAGACTACTATCTCACAGTCAATTCCCAGCCACCATACACGATCACATACAGCATCTTTAAGTTTGACCATCCAAAGGGGCCTCATGTTTTCCATAGATTACATGATGTCCTTGTTGGGATTACTGAGCAGTTTCCCAGACCAATGCATGAGTCACCACAGCATGAGAGCTCATACTTTACATGCAGTCCAGTTCAGGTGTCACATGGACTGGCCAGCCATTGCCTTCAGAAAGTATTCATACAGTACCTCTTGACTTATTCCCCATTTTGTTGTGTTACAGCCTGATTCAATAGATTTTTTTCTTACCCATCTGCACACAATACCCCATAACGACAAAGTGAAAACATGTTTTTAGAAACTTTAACACATTTATTGACAGTGAAATACAGAAATATACAATTTACATAAGTATTCACACCCCTGAGTCATCACTTTGTAGAAGCACCTTTGGCGGCGATTACAGCTGAGTCTTTTTGGGTAAGTCTCTAAGAGCTTTGCACACCTGAATTGTACAATATTTGGCCATTATGCTTTTCAAAGATCTTCAAGCTCTGTCAAGTTGATTGTTGATAATTTCTAGACAGTCATTTTCGAGTCTTGCCATAGATTTTCATGCCGATTTACACTACCAGTCAAAAGATTGGGTTTTAATTAATTTTTTACCATTGTAGAATAATAGTGAAGACATCAAAACGATTAAATAACACATATGGAATAATGTAGTAAACTAAAAAGTATTAAACAAATCAAAATTTATTTTATATTTGAGATTCTTCAAATAGCCACCTTTTGCCTTGATGACAGCTTTGCACACTCCTGGCATTATCTCAGCCAGCTTCACCTGGAATGCTTTTCCATCAGCACTTGTGGCTGCTTTTCCTTCAGTCTGCGGTCCGACTCATCCCAAACCATCTCAATTGGGTTGAGATCGGGGGATTGTGGAGGCCAGGTCATCTGATGCAGCACTCCATCACTCTCCTTCTTGGTAAAATAGCCCTTACACAGCCTGGAGGTGTTTTGGGTCATTGTCCTGTTGAAAAACAAATGTAGAAAATTCTACAATGTAGAAAATAGTAAAAAATAAAGAACAACCCTGGAATGAGTAGGTCTGTCCAAACTTTTGACTGGTACTGTAAGTCAAAACTGTAACTAGGCCACTTAGGAACATTCAATGGAATCTTGGTAAGCAACTCCACTGTAGATTTGGCATTGTGTTTTAGGTTATTGTCCTGCTGAAAGGTGATTTCGTCTCCCAGTGTCTGATAAAAAGCAGACTGACCCAGGCTTTCCTCTTGGATTTTTCCTGTGCTTATAGCTGTATTTTTATTCTAAGAAACTCCCTAGTCCTTGCCTATGACAAGCATACCCATAACATGATGCAGCCACCACCATGCTTGAAAATATATAGAGTGGTACACAGTGATGTGTTGTGTTGGATTTGCCCCAAATATAATGCTTAGTATTCAGGACAATTATATTTATTTTTTACACATCTACCAATCGGAGCCCTTCTGTTATGATTTAACTGGATAGAACCCAAATGCAGACAAGTACACCAAGCCAGAGAAGTTTTAACAGGTTTATTTACAATGTTCAACGTCCAGGTTTCCAAATATAGGGGAAGAGCAAGTCCAGGTACAGGGAGGGTAACAGATCCAGATCAGGGCAGGTGTGGTACCGTAATGTCCTAGTGTCCGTGGTGAGTCCAAAAGAGAGGTCCGGTAATGGAGAGCAGGATGGTGGTGGCAGGAGTGAAGCGGAGGCAGGAGTCAGGTTCCAAATATATGGTCGTCTTGACTATGATCTGACGATGAGTGGTAAGTTTGACCGGGTCTTAAAGGCTGAGGTGATTATGGTGAATGAGCTGCAGCTGGAACCCTGACTCCCGCACACCAGACCTCACTCCTGCAATCAAGGACAGACAGAGGGGAGGGAGAGAGCTACCTAGCAGTAGTAGGCCTAACAGTACCCCCCTCTACGGACGCCACCTGGCGGCCGACGGGGTTTATCGGGATGTAACCTATGAAACTCTCGGACCAGAGCAGGATCCACAATGAAGCTCCTGGGCACCCAGGAACGTTCCTCGGGACCATAACCCTCCCAATCCACCAGGTACTGGAAACCACGACCTCGGCGGCGAACATCCAGAAGTCGCCGGACAGTGTAGACCGGACCCCCACCCACGATCCTGGGCGGAGGAGGGGGACGAGAGGGCGGGCACAGAGGGCTAACCGATACAGGCTTAATCTGGGAAACATGAAAGGTGGAATGAACCCGTAGGGAGGCAGGAAGCTGTAGCTTAACCGCGCAGGGGTTAACAATAGACAGTATCTTGAACGGTCCTATAAAACGAGGCGCCATCTTCTTAGACTCCACCTTCAATGGAAGGTCCCGTGACTTCAGCCATACCTCTTGACCAGGAGAGTAACCGGGAGCCTGGGACCGGTGACGGTTGGCTTGCCTCTGCATGTACGCCGAAGCTCGGGACAGAGCTACCCTGGCCTTCCTCCAGACCTTGAAGCAGCGGCGCATGTGGGACTGCACCGAGGGTACCGCAAGTTCCCTCTCTTGGGAAGGGAACAGGGGAGGTTGATAACCCAGAGCACACAGAAAAGGAGACAAACCAGAGGAAGCGTTAGTCAAGGTGTTATGAGCATATTCCACCCAGGGGAGCATGGAGCTCCATGACCCAGGGTTAGACCCAGTGACACAGCGAAGAGCGGTCTCCATCTCCTGGTTCGCTCTCTCGGCTTGCCCGTTGGTCTGGGGGTGATATCCAGAGGACAGGCTGGATGTAATGCCCAAAGCTTTACAGAAAGCTTTCCACACCTGGGAGACAAACTGGGGACCCCTGTCAGAGACAATATCCGTGGGTAGACCATGAGAGCGGAACACATGTTCAACCAAAATATCAGCCGTCTCTCTGGCAGTGGGCAGTTTAGGTAGGGCCAAAAAATGAGCGAACTTAGAAAAACGATCAATCACCGTAAGAATGACAGTCTTACCAGACGAGGGGGGAAGTCCAGTGACAAAATCCATAGCGATATGCGACCAGGGCCGTCTGGGTATAGGTAGAGGTCGTAGATGACCAGCGCTGGCCTGGGTGGAGTTTTTACTTCGTGCACATACCGTACAAGCAGCAATGAAGGCTCGAGTGTCCGCCTCCATCGTGGCCCACCAGAACTTCCGTCGCACAAAGTCAAGGGTCCGCGAAACTCCAGGGTGACAGGTAAGGGGAGACGAGTGAGCCCACTGAAGTACCTGGGAGCGAGCAGACTCAGGGACAAACATCCGGTTAGGAGGACCCCTCCCAGGGTCAGCTTGATGATGTTGAGCCTGTCTAACAATCCCCTCGATGTCACATGTGATGACTGCAATACTGCAGGTAGGAGGCAAAATGGGTTCAGGGTTACTACCAGTATCAACAGCCGAATGAACACGAGACAGGGCGTCAGGCTTGACGTTGCGTGACCCAGGACGGTAAGACAGAGAAAAATTGAATCTCCCAAAAAATAGTGCCCACCTGGCTTGACGGGGGTTGAGCTGCTTCGCTGACTGGAGGTAAGCCAGATTCTTATGATCCGTCCAAACGATGAAGGGTTGTTCCGCCCCCTCCAACCAATGTCGCCACTCCTCGAGAGCCAGCTTAACGCAGCGAGCAGTTCACGATTGCCAACATCATAATTCCTCTCTGCCTGAGAAAGTTTCCTTGAGAGAAAAGCACAGGGATGCAGTTTGTTATCTTCAGGAGAACGTTGTGACAACACTGCACCTGCCCCAGTGTCGGATGCATCCACCTCCACGACAAACTGGCGGTCGGGGTCCGGCTGCATCAGAATGGGAGCTGAGGCGAAGCGATGTTTCAGTTCTTCGAACGCTGATTCGGCCCCTTCATTCCAAGCGAACGGTCGTGAGATGGAGGTGAGAGCGGTGAGTGGCGCCGCAATGCGGCTGTAGTCCTTGATGAACCTCCTATAGAAGTTCGCAAACCCCAGGAATCGTTGAAGTTGTTTGCGGGTAGAGGGAGCTGGCCAGTCCGTGACAGCAGAGATCTTAGCTGGGTCCATCCGCAACTCCCCCTGAGCTATGATGTAACCCAAAAAGAGGTCTCAGACACATGAAATTCACATTTCTCCATCTTCACAAACAGTTTGTTCTCCAACAACCTTTGCAACACCTGGCGCACATGCAGTTCATGTTCCTGGGAGGACTCTGAGAAAATCAAGATATCATCCAGATAGACAAAAACAAACCGATTCAACATGTCCCGAAGGACATCATTGACTAGTGCCTGAAAAACAGCAGGGGCATTGGACAACCCAAAAGGCATAACCAGATACTCAAAATGTCCCAAGGGTGTGTTGAAGGCAGTCTTCCATTCATCATCCTTACGAATGCGCACCAGGTGATACGCATTTCGTAGATCCAGTTCGTAAAGATGGTAGCACCATGAAGGAGGGGAAAAGCAGAATTAATCAAAGGCAGAGAATACTTGTTCTTAATGGTGATGTTGTTAAGTCCACGGTAATCAATACAGGGTCTGAGGGTCTTATCCTTCTTAGCAACAAAAAGAATCCCGCTCCTACAGGTGACGAGGAAGGACGCATAATACCTGCCGCCAAGGAGTCCCGAATGTAGTTCTCCATAGCCTCCGTCTCCGGCCGGGAGAGATTGTACAGGCGACTGCTGGGGAGCGGGGCTCCTGGCTGGAGGTCAATGGCGCAGTCGTAAGGCCGGTGAGGAGGAAGAGAAGTAGCTCTGTGTTTGCAGAAAACGGATGCCAGGTCATGATACACGTCAGGAACAGCAGAAAGATCCATGGACTCCAGTGGAGGTTGAGGCACAGTACTGGCAGGAGTCTGAGCAGAACACAAACAATTCACATGACAAAATGTGCTCCATGAAACAATGCTACCTGTCACCCAATCAATGTGTGGATTGTGTCTTATGAGCCAGGGGATACCAAGGACCAGGGGAGTCTGTGGGCAGTCGATAATATGGAATTGAATGTTCTCCTGATGATTTCCCGACACTCTAAGACAAACAGGAACAGTCTGATGGGTAATACGGGTCAACAATTGTCCATTTAGACCCTTAGCCTGCAGCGGACAGTCCATAGGAACAGTCTCCAAATCCATTTGTTGAGCCCACTCTCTATCCAAAAAGCTTTCGTCGGCACCAGAGTCAATCAGCGCACTAACAGAGAAATTCTGGGACTGCCACTGGAGGGATGCCTGGAGCAGAATGCGGGGGAGAAGAGGAAGAATCCGCTGCTCGGCTCACCAAAACTTCTCCCATTAATGATGAGCCGGCCCTTTTCCCCGGACGAACTGGGCAGGAAGGAACGAAATGACCAGCTTCTCCACAATACAGGCAGACCCGAGCCTGAATACGACGTGCACGCTCCTCTGAGGACAACCGTGCACGACCCACCTCCATGGCTTCGGGTTCAGTGCTCCTCGTATCGACTCGGGAAGACACGGCTTTCTCCGTAGGGACGATGCAGGGAGGAGTTTGTTGATGACAGACAGGTTGCTTGGAACTAACACTCCTCTCCCGGCGGCGCTCCCGAATCCGATTATCCAACCTGATAGTGAGTGAAATAAGATTATCCAGCGTAGGCGATTCATCATATGACACCAATTCATCTTTTAAAGTCTCAGACAAAGCATTGATGAACACTCCTTGTAATGCCTCGTCATTCCAACCACTCACTGCTGCTAAAGTCCGAAACTCCACTGCCATCTCCGCCACACTGCGAGCCCCCTGCCGAAGAGAAAACAACCGTTTCGCAGCCTCCTTGCCTCGTACTGGGTGGTCAAAACCTTCCTCATCTCCGTGGTGAAGGCAACGTAAAGCGTTGCAAATGTCCGACTGACTCTCCCATACCGCGGATCCCCAGGCACGAGCGGAACCGCTAGTAGAGTTGATAAGGTAGGCAATACGGGCTCTTTCTGAGGCGTAGGTGAGGGACTGTTGTTCAAACACTAGCGAGCATTGAGTCAAAAAATCGCCACAGGTTCCCATGTTCCCGTCATAGCGCTCTGGAGCAGGAACAAAAGGCTCTCTGATCTGGGCTGAAGGGGTAGTAAGGGCAGACACTTGATTGGAGAGTAATTGAACCTGATTAAGCAGCACCTGACTGTCCTCAGCAATCGTCTTAAACAGGGTATCATGTTGGCCAAGTAAAATGCCCTGATTGGCTATGGCAGTCCAAATTTGAGTGCACTCTGGGGTGGTATCCGAGCTACCGTCTGCTGGGTTCATGTTGGTCAGATCATACTGTTATGATTTAACTGGATAGAACCCAAATGCAGACAAGTACACCAAGCCAGAGAAGTTTTAACAGGTTTATTTACAATGTTCAACGTCCAGGTTTCCAAATATAGGGGAAGAGCAAGTCCAGGTACAGGGAGGGTAACAGATCCAGATCAGGGCAGGTGTGGTACCGTAATGTCCTAGTGTCCGTGGTGAGTCCAAAAGAGAGGTCCGGTAATGGAGAGCAGGATGGTGGTGGCAGGAGTGAAGCGGAGGCAGGAGTCAGGTTCCAAATATATGGTCGTCTTGACTATGATCTGACGATGAGTGGTAAGTTTGACCGGGTCTTAAAGGCTGAGGTGATTATGGTGAATGAGCTGCAGCTGGAACCCTGACTCCCGCACACCAGACCTCACTCCTGCAATCAAGGACAGACAGAGGGGAGGGAGAGAGCTACCTAGCAGTAGTAGGCCTAACACCTTCTTTGCGAAGCAGGATGTAACAGAACAAAATATGGAAAAAGTAAAGGGGTGTGAATATTTCACTGTATGAGGGCAATGCATGCCAGCACTTTACAGATGCCATTTTGGCTGTTGAATGACCTCTGACATGTGGCAGTCCACTTCCATGATGTCTCTGTCTTTATTAACAGCCATAGGTGGACTGATGGTGGAGTGGGCCTATTAAGGCCAGTTCTGGGATATTCAGGATGGCATTGACATTGAAATGATGTGTTGGTTCAATGTGGTGAACACCTGCCTTATGAGCTTGTCGTCATGTGTGGTTGCTCCCCATACACCATAATGTCACCAAGTCAACATATACAGCAACTCCAGTGCAGACAACCAGGATGGTGGACATGATTTTGTTTTTTAAATAAATTTGCCAGCTGAACCCAAACAGCATAAGAGTGCACCGGAACATCCCAATGCACATTACATATGCAGTGAGCCAGAGGAAGGTCATGTTGTATTCAGGCAGCCATATTGGACTAGCAATGAATCAAAGCTTACTTCTAAATAATAAGGAGGTGACTTAGTAGCCCAATCCAGGAGGCACAAGTTATACCACAGCTGTAGAGCTGTAGAGGGTTTCCAGGGTTCTCTTTCCTTTCGTTGGAGCCTCCGAGTTACCTCATTGATCCTCAAAGAGACTTGTGACTTGGAATACTTGGTGTTGCCATGACAAGCAGTCTGCTGCCTTTTATATATACAGGTGTTTGAGTGTCATTATGTCAGGTCTACTGGATTCCCAACACAGTTGAATTACACAAACATAGTATTGAGTACAGGTCAGAAGTACAGTAAACAAATCTGAAAGATGTCTCTCATTTAAAACATGTACACTGAGTGTACAAAACACACTCTTTCCATGACATAGACTGACCAGGTGAATCCAGGTGAAAGCCAAGATCCCTTATTGATGTCACCTGTTAAATCCACTTCAATCAGTGTGTAGATGAAGGGGAGGAGACAGGTTAAAGAAGGATTTTTAAGCCTTGAGACAATTGAGACATGGATTGTGTATGTGTGCCATTCAGAGGGTGAATGGGAAAGAAAAAATATTTAAGTGCCTTTGAATGGGGTATGGTAGTAGGTGCCAGGCGCAACGGTTTGAGTGTGTCAAGAACTGCAACGCTGCTGGGTTTTTCACACTCAACAGTTTCCCATGTGTATCAAGACCGGTTCACCACCCAAAGGACATCCAGCCAACTTGACACAACTGTGGGAAGCATTGGATGAATTGAGGCTGTCTGAGGGCAAAAGAGGGTGCAACTCAATATTAGGAAGGTGTTCCGGGGCCTCCCGAGTGGCGCAGCGGTCTAAGGCACTGCATCGTAGTGCTAGAGGCGTCACTACAGACCCGGGTTTGTTAGGGGAGGGTTTGGCCGGGGGGGCTTTACTTGGCTCATCGCACTCTAGCGACTCCTTGTGGCGGGTTGGGCGCCTGCAGGCTGACCTCGGTCGTCAGGTGAACGGTGTTTCCTCCGACGCATTGGTGCAGCTGGCTTCCGGGTTAAGCGGGTGGGTGTTAAGAAGCGCGGTTTGGCGGGTCATGTTTCGGAGGACGCATGACTCGACCTTCGCCTCCCTGATGAGATAAGATCAAAATTCGGGAGAAAAAGGGGGTCAAAAGAGGAAGGTGTTCCTAATGTTTAAAATAAAATTTTAAAAAGCCATATCTCAGACTGCCCATCTTAATCTTTTCTTTTTATTGGCAAGTCTGAGATATGGCTTTTTCTTTGCAACTCTGCCTAGAAGGTCAGCATCCCGGAGTCGCCTCTTCACTGTTGACGTTGAGACTGGTGTTTTGCGGGTACTATTTAATGAAGGTGCCAGTTGAGGACCTGTGAGGCGTCTGTTTCTCAAACTAGACACTCTAATGTATTTGTCCTCTTGCTCAGTTGTGCACCGGGGCCTCCCACTCCTCTTTCTATTCTGGATAGAGCCAGTTTGCACTGTTCTGTGAAGGGAGTAGTACACAGCGTTATATGAGATCTTCAGTTTCTTGGCAATTTCTCGCATGGAATAGCCTTCATTTCTCTGAACAAGAATAGACTGACGAATTTCAGAAGAAAGTTATTTGTTTCTGGCCATTTGGAGCCTGTAATCGAACCCACAATTGCTGATGCTCCAGATACTCAACTAGTCTCAAGAAGGCCAGTTTTATTGCTTCTTTAATCAGTACAACAGTATTCAGCTGTGCTAACATAATTGCAAAAGGGTTTTCTAATTATCAATTAGCATTTTTAAATGATCAACTTGGATTAGCAAACACAACGCGCCATTGGAACACAGGACTGATGGTTGCTGATAATGGGCCTCTGTACACCTATGTAGATATTCCATTAAAAATCAGCAGTTTCCAGCTACAATAGCCATTTACAACATTAACAATGTCTATACTCTATTTCTGATCAATTTGATGTTATTTTAATGGACAATTTTTTTTATTTTCTTTCGAAAACAAGGACATTTCTAAGTGACCCCAAACTTTTGAACGGTAGTGTATATATAAAAAAATATACATATTTTCTTATTAATATATATTTTTATTGTGATTTTTCAGTGGGTGCTGCAGCACCCTCAGAATCCCTACTTCCTACAGTTATAGCCACTACATAAACAAACAACTGTATGTATTTTTGTCAGGCAGGACCATACACCACTAAATGAGAACACAAAGTTGTTTATTAATCAGCTACCAAAAAGTAAAGCTTACATTCATCATAAATATTCATAGTTGATATGTTCGCCTATTGGATCTCTGTGTTTACAGGCAATTTTCTGCACACTTTGGAAGGGGGGGTCACAATATATATCAATTTAAATAGATGATTGTGAATTTAAACACTTTTGCAGTACAACATTTTTTCAAAACCATCCATTTCATATATGGGAGACATTACAGACGTGAAAAAACATGGTTGTATTTTGTTCTTCCTTGGGTAGTGGTATCTCAAAAACTCACTCCCTTTTTGTGGATCGGCCGCTAGCCTAGTAGTCTCAAGTGGATTTTATCCTTGTCTTCCGCACTAATCTGAAAATAAAATACAAGAGGTGAAAGCAATGTGACGAAGGTTATCCTCCAACTATTTCACATCAGACCAGGTGAAGGACAGGTGAGGAGGGACAACTATTTTAGACTATGTAGATCAAGACCCATGATCAAGGACTCCATTCAGTTTGAATCTTTTAAAGGCCCATGTGACACAATTATATATTTGTAATAGCTTGCCTGAGGAGAATATGTGAAGATTGTCATAGGTACAGTAACTGAGTCATGTCCTCTCCTAAGGTAGCTATGAGTAACAACAACAATACCTGTGAAGTGGAGATCCTCCAAGGCGTGGGCTACCTTCCTGTGTTCCTGGTGGGCTTGCTACTCAACATGGCGGCTCTACGCGTCTTCCTCGCCAAACGAGCCATGTGGACCGACACACACGTCTACATGCTGAACCTCACAACCGCCAACTGCGTCCTCATCTTCTTCCTTCCCTTCCGCATCTACGACGCCTTCTGGTGCCTAGCCAGAACACACTTTTGCACCTTCCTCATCTCCACACATTACATCAACATGTACGCCAGTATCTTCACCGTCACCGCCATCAGCGTCCACCGCTACCTGGCGGTGAAGTTTCCGTTCCATACCAGAGTGTGGCGGTCAAAGAAGTTGGCTGCAGTGGTATGTGGGGCCATATGGGTCACTGTAGTAATGATATGTGCCATGTTCAGAGAAGACAGCTATCCTGACAAACTGATTACGTGTTATAAAGGACGTCAAGACATCACATTGTCAGTTGAGCACCTTTTGGTTCTAGAGGTGCTGGGGTATCTGCTACCAGTTTTGATTATAGCGTTCTGTTCAACACAGACCATACGGGTTCTAATGAAGGAGGAGGATGAGGAGGAGGACACCAATGTGGAGAAGAAGAACATTGTTGGCATAATAAGAGCCAACCTGATCATCTTTGTGGTTTGCTACACACCCATCAATCTTGGGTTTCTGCTGAGATTCTTTTCCAAAAAAAACAAATGGGAATCTTCTGAATTAGTGCATGAATGTTGGCTGGTTTGTGAATGGATCGCTACCACAACCTGCTTCCTAGATTCCATTAGTTATTACTTTCTTTTGAAACAGTTTTATTTTGAAGCCAGCAGATCAGGAGTTGACATGGGCCCAGATATTTCAGCATCCACCATTCGAGCTGTGAACACACACACACACAACCGACAATGAGTCATCATACCCCTCCTTCCCTTCATGTTTTACACCGCCAGAATAGTGTCATGATGTTTTTGTCAAAATGTATTTCATTAAAATAATCTATTAAATGGAGTGTGTTTGTGCGCAGCCGAGCACATGTATATGTGTGTGTGAGAGAGAGAGAGATAGATGTGTGTGTCTGTCTGACTCTCTGTCCGTTTGTGGTTGTAAATGTGAACACATCATTATTGTACCATGAATGATATAAATAGACTGTTTATATGGACATGACCTTTAGTTGACCTTTTAGATCTGTGAGATGTTCTACTACAGCAAGGTCTGGAGAGGCTTGTTTCAGTCTGCTCAGTAGGTGGTAAATACTGTCTGTTATGTCATCAAAGCTGCAGTATAAACTCAATATCAAGCCAAGCCATAGAGCAGGGACGGGCAACTCAGCATCTTCAGGGTTCTATGTGTGGGGCTTCTAACACATCTGAATAAACAAATTGCAGTCTACAGAAAACAAATGTACTGTAATTCATTGATTTGAATTAGAAGGGTTAATGCAGGGCTAGAGCAAAAGACTACACACATTATAGCCCCCTCAAGGATCAGAGTTGATCATCGCTGGCATAAAGGCATATTACTGTAGTCGTGTAAAACATAAAGGTGTGCAGTTTGATTCAAGGAGCACTCTAACACAAAAGCAATGCTCCAGCTGTTAATGGCATCACATCTGACAAGCAATGATTCACCATCCAATCACATAGGGTGTGTGTATCTCAATAGGATAATGTGACCTCGGCAACAGTGGAATCACATAAGGTGTATGTATCTCAAAAGGATAATGTGGCCTCCTCTACTGGTCTCTTTCCATTCATCTGCACCGACCGGAAAACCCAGGATCCATGAGAATTTGTTAGATTCATACTGTGAGCTGTCCAGTTCTTTCATATCAGTGCATCTGACGGTAAAGAGATGAGAGGAAGCCATCTGAAGGTAAAGAGATGAGAGGAAGCCATCTGACGGTAAAGAGATGAGAGGAAGCCATCTGACGGTAAAGAGGTGAGAGGAAGCCATCTGACGGTAAAGAGGTGAGAGGAAGCCATCTGACGGTAAAGAGGTGAGAGGAAGCCATCTGACGGTAAAGAGGTGAGAGGAAGCCATCTGATGGTAAAGAGGTGAGAGGAAGCCATCTGATGGTAAAGAGGTGAGAGGAAGCCATCTGACGGTAAAGAGATGAGAGGAAGCCATCTGAAGGTAAAGAGATGAGAGGAAGCCATCTGAAGGTAAAGAGATGAGAGGAAGCCATCTGACGGTAAAGAGATGAGAGGAAGCCATCTGACGGTAAAGAGATGAGAGGAAGCCATCTGACGGTAAAGAGGTGAGAGGAAGCCATCTGACGGTAAAGAGATGAGAGGAAGCCATCTGAAGGTAAAGAGATGAGAGGAAGCCATCTGACGGTAAAGAGATGAGAGGAAGCCATCTGACGGTAAAGAGGTGAGAGGAAGCCATCTGACGGTAAAGAGGTGAGAGGAAGCCATCTGACGGTAAAGAGGTGAGAGGAAGCCATCTGACGGTAAAGAGGTGAGAGGAAGCCATCTGATGGTAAAGAGGTGAGAGGAAGCCATCTGATGGTAAAGAGATGAGAGGAAGCCATCTGACGGTAAAGAGGTGAGAGGAAGCCATCTGACGGTAAAGAGATGAGAGGAAGCCATCTGATGGTAAAGAGATGAGAGGAAGCCATCTGATGGTAAAGAGATGAGAGGAAGCCATCTGACGGTAAAGAGATGAGAGGAAGCCATCTGACGGTAAAGAGATGAGAGGAAGCCATCTGACGGTAAAGAGGTGAGAGGAAGCCATCTGACGGTAAAGAGATGAGAGGAAGCCATCTGACGGTAAAGAGATGAGAGGAAGCCATCTGATGGTAAAGAGATGAGAGGAAGCCATCTGACGGTAAAGAGATGAGAGGAAGCCATCTGACGGTAAAGAGGTGAGAGGAAGCCATCTGACGGTAAAGAGGTGAGAGGAAGCATTCTGACGGTAAAGAGGTGAGAGGAAGCCATCTGATGGTAAAGAGGTGAGAGGAAGAAGGCTGAGATGCACCCATGGAGTTATTGGCTGTGTTCGAGAGGATCATAACCGCAATGTATCATGGGTAAATTGTGACTAACTGACTGATCTACAAATAATAATGAGTCGTTATTTATGATGCAAGGTGATTTGTAGATCAGTCAGTCGGCAGTCGCCTGCAGTCATTTTGATGCTCTCGCACACAGCCAATCTCACCTGCAAAGACTAGTTTCTAGCGCCATCTAGTGGTGATGAAAGTGGTTGCTTGAAAGAACCCTCTAATGCAGGGTTCTTCAATTCCAGTCCTGGAGGGCCGAAACACCTCTGTTTTTCATCCTCTCCTTCTAATCAGGGGCTAATTCAGACCTGGGACACCAGGTGAGTGCAATTAACTACCAGGTAGAAATAAAAAACAGAAGTGTTTCGGCCCTCCAGGACAAGAATTGAAGAACCCCGCTCTAATGTATTACATAACAGTCAAATTAACAATCCTTAAAGATACAACAAAGATAAATAGATCTTCATGGTTTATTAGAATAATAAAGAATATATTGACAGGGTTCTCCATATTAACTGACTGCTGTATCCTCTCACATTAAGTGTTTATTGTGTGTGTTTGCGTGTGTGTGTGTGTGTGTGTGTGTGTGTGTGTGTGTGTGTGTACAGCTGTAAATCGTAAATCAAATAATCTGGAGACCTTTTTCATTCAGCTCAGCAGGACAAGCCTGTGATTCTACTCTTTTTAGAAAGAAAACAGCTACCTTCAGCTTTCAGTCAAATGTAAATACTGTAATTCCTGTACTTGCATCTCAGTGGAGGGTGGTGGGGGGAGCTATAGCAGGACAGGCTCATTGTAATGGCTAAAATGGAATAAATAGAACGGTATCAAACACATGGAAACCATGGAAACCTCACCTCCTGGACTAGCTGGCGAGTAGCTATTAGCAACGGTAGCAACTAAATACAATATCCTTTTAGCCAGCTACATTTGTTCGCAGCGCCGCCGTTATTCAAACAAAGTCAACACAGAAGCCATTGCTAGCTAGCCAACACACCACTTTGAAAAGAAGGTTGACGACATCCGATCCTCGTTTGTTAAGTCTAATGACACTGCTGGTCCTGCTCACACTGCCCTACCCTATGCTTTGACTTCTTTCTCCCCTCTCTCCAGATGAAATCTTGCGACTTGTGACTGCAGGCCGCCCAACAACCTGCCCGCTTGACCCCATCCCCTCCTCTCTTCTCCAGACCATCTCCGGTGACCTTCTCCCCTACCTCACCTCGCTGATCAACTCATCCTTGACCGCTGGCTATGTCCCTTCCGTCTTCAAGAGAGCGAGAGTTGCACCCCTTCTCAAAAAACCAACACTCGATCCCACTGATGTCAACAACTACAGACCAGTATCCCTTCTTTCTTTTCTTTCCAAAACTATTGAGCGTGCCGTCTTTAGCCAACTCTCTTGCTATCTCTCTCAGAATGACCTTCTTGATCCAAACCAGTCAGGTTTCAGGACTGGTCATTCAACTGAGACTGCTCTTCTCTGTGTCACGGAGGCTCTCCGCACTGCTAAAGCTAACTCGCTCTCCTCTGCTCTTGTCCTTCTAGACCTGTCTGCTGCCTTTGATACTGTGAACCATCAGATCCTCCTCTCCACCCTCTCCGAGCTGGGCATCTCCGGCGCGGCTCACTCCTGGATCGCGTCCTACCTGACCGGTCGCTCCTACCAAGTGGCGTGGCGAGAAGCTGTCTCCGCACCACGTGCTCTCACCACTGGTGTCCCCCAGGGCTCAGTTCTAGGCCCTCTCCTATTCTCCCTATACACCAAGTCACTTGGCTCTGTCATATCCTCACATGGCCTCTCCTATCATTGCTACGCTGACGATACACAACTAATCTTCTCCCTTTCCCCCTTCTGATAACCAGGTGGCGAATCGCATCTCTGCATGTCTGGCAGACATATCAGTATGGATGACGGATCACCACCTCAAGCTGAACCTTGGCAAGACGGAGCTGCTCTTCCTCCCGGGGAAGGACTGCCCGTTCCATGATCTCGCCATCACGGTTGACAACTCCATTGTGTCCTCCTCCCAGAGTGCGCAAGAGCCTTGGCGTGACCCTGGACAACACCCTGTCGTTCTCCGCTAACATCAAGGCGGTGACCCGATCCTGCAGGTTCATGCTCTACAACATTCGGAGAGTACGACCCTGCCTTACACAGGAAGCGGCACAGGTCCTAATCCAGGCACTTGTCATCTCCCGTCTGGATTACTGCAACTCGCTGTTGGCTGGGCTCCCTGCCTGTGCCATTAAACCCCTACAACTCATCCAGAATGCCGCAACCCGTCTGGTGTTCAACCTTCCCAAGTTCTCTCACGTCACCCCGCTCCTCCGCACACTCCACTGGCTTCCAGTTGAAGCTCGCATCTGTTACAAGACCATGGTGCTTGCCTATGGAGCTGTGAGGGGATCGGCACCTCTGTACCTTCAGGCTCTGATCAGTCCCTACATCCAAACCAGGGCATTGCGTTCATCCACCTCTGGCCTGCTGGCTCCCCTTCCTCTGCGGAAGCATAGTTCCCGCTCAGCCCAGTCAAAACTGTTCGCTGCTCTGGCACCCCAATGGTGGAACAAGCTCCCTCACGACGCCAGGACAGCGGAGTCACTCACCACCTTCCGGAGACATTTGAAACCCCCCACCTCTTTAAGGAATACCTGGGATAGGATAAAGTAATCCTTCTACCCCCCTAAAAAAAAATATATATATATATATATATATATATATATTGTAAAGTGGTTATCCCACTGGCTATAGGGTGAATGCACCTATTTGTAAGTCGCTCTGGATAAGAGTGTCTGCTAAATGACGTAAATGTAAATGTAATGGAAACCACACGTCTGACTCCGTTCCATTGATTCCATTCCAGACATTACAATGAGCCCATCCTCCTATAGCTCCTCCCACCAGCCTGCTCTGTTACATCTCATTCATAGTCAACCAAAACCAACATGTCAAAGACAAAAGGCCCGTGTCAAGTATGAAAAAACAACAACCTTAAAACCCCATGGATAAGATACCTTCAAATCGATTATTTACACAAATATACATAGATAACGTTACAGTACAACTACTTTTCAAATAAGAAAAATTAAAGTTATTGTGCTTTTCCATGATGTATTACTGCACAGTATTATGAACAGGATGTAGCCTTTGACTTTAAGGTTCCTCAGTATGGCAGTTTGTTGGTGTGGAGGAAAACAATCAATACATTGCTAGAATATTTCAGGAACAACTGACCCAAATTCTGTACTGCTGTTTATAAGTGGTTTATAAACAGACGTTCAGTGTCACCACCTTTATCAAATGGATTAGAGCAGTAAAGGCAAAAGAGTTACGAAAGAAAACCAACATTCAGTATGCTATCTGAAGGCGAAATTGTGAAGTTCTTCATTGTACACAGGAATTAACACTGTACACATTAGAATAAATTATACAACATCACAGTATCAAATGTATAAAGAATCAAATGTACTGACATGGATTTCATGGCACTTTAAAATATGTTTCGTTTTTGCTTCTGTGGTCCAATGAGACAGTACGTCAACCAAAAGTACAGTTTAGAATGTTGGCACATAATATTGTATTGACAACAAAGGGTGAAAAGTCATCGGCATGGTGTGATTATGAGTGCCTTGTAACTGTGGCTGGATCTTGAAACAACACCCCATGTGTGACGTCATCATTGTGCTCCTCCAATGGTAACGCAGACATCTGACTGAGGTTGAGTCCTTATATACAAGTCATTGCTGCTCAGGTTCACAACAGAGCTGACCTAATTTTCCTTCTGGATTTGACTGGAGCTGTGGCTCTGATGACTGGCAGATCACATCTCTTTCCTTGTCTCAGTGTTGCCCCTCTCTTTCTCTCTCTATCCTCCTGTCTTTCTTATTACATTTTACATTTTAGTCATTTAGCAGACGCTCTTATCCAAAGCGACTTACAGTTAGTGGGCCCCCGTGGGAAACGAACCCACAACCCTGGCGTTGCAAGCGCCATGCTCTACCAACTGAGCTACAGGAGGGCCTTATCTTTCTATCTATCCCGCTCTCCATGTTCACTTAAAGTCATGGCAAGTCTCTCATTGGACACTTAAAGTAATGGTAAGTCTCTCATTGGACACTTAAAGTAATGGCAAGTCTCTCATTGGACACTTAATGTAATGGCAAGTCTCTCATTGGACACTTAAAGTAATGGCAATTCTCTCATTGGACACTTAAAGTAATGGCAAGTCTCTCATTGGACACTTAAAGTAATGGCAAGTCTCTCATTGGACACTTTGATGGGAAGAATATATGATCCAATTTGAGCTCTGGGAAAATGTCGATTAACATGGATGAGTAAGAGTCAGGACAGTCGTTTAAATCACAACCACAGTGACTATCAATCACACGCATAGCCAGTGCATCTGCACACACACACACAAACACACACACACACACACACACACACACACACACACACACACACACACACACACACACACACACACACACACACACACACACACACACACACACACACACACACACACACACACACACACACACACACACACACACACACACACACACACACACACACACACACATATTTACAGGTCAGTTTTAATAAACTCACCCTGCAGGAGACCAGTCCTTGGTATCGTGGTCATTGGGCCATTGATTCCCAGTGTATGTGAGGTGAGAGGGCCATACAGTACTGCTCCTAACCTGTCTCACTGGGCCGTACAGTACTGCTCCTAACCTGTCTCACTGGGCCGTACAGTACTGCTCCTAACCTGTCTCACTGGGCCGTACAGTACTGCTCCTAACCTGTCTCACTGGGCCGTACAGTACTGCTCCTGACCTGTCTCACTGGGCCGTACAGTACTGCTCCTATCCTGTCTCACTGGGCTGTACAGTACTGCTCCTAACCTGTCTCACTGGGCCGTACAGTACTGCTCCTAACCTGTCTCACTGGGCCGTACAGTACTGCTCCTAACCTGTCTCACTGGGCCGTACAGTACTGCTCCTGACCTGTCTCACTGGGCCGTACAGTACTGCTCCTAACCTGTCTCACTGGGCCGTACAGTACTGCTCCTAACCTGTCTCACTGGGCCGTACAGTACTGCTCCTAACCTGTCTCACTGGGCCATACAGTACTGCTCCTAACCTGTCTCACTGGGCCGTACAGTACTGCTCCTAACCTGTCTCACTGGGCCATACAGTACTGCTCCTAACCTGTCTCACTGGGCCGTACAGTACTGCTCCTGACCTGTCTCACTGGGCCGTACAGTACTGCTCCTAACCTGTCTCACTGGGCCGTACAGTACTGCTCCTAACCTGTCTCACTGGGCCGTACAGTACTGCTCCTATCCTGTCTCACTGGGCTGTACAGTACTGCTCCTAACCTGTCTCACTGGGCCGTACAGTACTGCTCCTAACCTGTCTCACTGGGCTGTACAGTATTGCAATCACCCAATGCTCTACCCTTCTCTCCACACGTCGTGTCGGCTGTGAAATTATTGGCCATTAAAAAGTACATGGAGTGGACGGATGGAGTGATGAAATGAAGGAGTGAACAGATGGAGTGATGAAATGAAGGAGTGGACGGATGGAGGGATGAAATGAAGGAGTGAACGGATGGAGGGATGAAATGAAGGAGTGAACGGATGGAGTGATGAAATGAAGGAGTGGACAGATGGAGGGATGAAATGAAGGAGTGAACGGATGGAGGGATACAATTAAGGAGTGAACGGATGGAGGGATGAAATTAAGGAGTGAACGGATGGAGGGATGAAATGAAGGTGTGAACGGATGGAGGGATGAAATGAAGGAGTGAACGGATGGAGGGATGAAATGAAGGAGTGGACAGATGGAGTGATGAAATGAAGGAGTGGACGGATGGTGGGATGAAATGAAGGAGTGGATGGATGGTGGGATGAAATGAAGGAGTGGACGGATGGCTGGATGAAATGGTGCTATGTCATTAGAGAGAATGCCTGGCTGGCAGAAATAGTGCTGACATTCCAGTCTGACTCTCCTTCAGCCCAGTGAGTGAGTTATAGTCCCATGGTCGCAGTGAGACAGGTTAGGAGCAGTACTGTACGGCCCAGTGAGACAGGTTAGGAGCAGTACTGTACGGCCCAGTGAGACAGGTTAGGAGCAGTACTGTACGGCCCAGTGAGACAGGTTAGGAGCAGTACTGTACGGCCCAGTGAGACAGGTTAGGAGCAGTACTGTACGGCCCAGTGAGACAGGTTAGGAGCAGTACTGTACAGCCCAGTGAGACAGGTTAGGAGCAGTACTGTACGGCCCAGTGAGACAGGTTAGGAGCAGTACTGTACGGCCCAGTGAGACAGGTTAGGAGCAGTACTGTACGGCCCAGTGAGACAGGTTAGGAGCAGTACTGTATGGCCCTCTCGCCTCACATACACTGGGAATCAATGGCTCCCTGACCACGATACCAAGGACTGGTCCCCTGCAGGGTGAGTTTATTAAAACTGACCTGTAAATCTGTGTGTGTGTGTGTGTGTGTGTGTGTATTTGTGTGTGTGTGTGTGTGCGTATGTGTGTGTGTGTGTGTGTGTGTGTGTGTGTATGTGTGTGTATGTGTGTGTGTGTGTGTGTGTGTGTGTGTATGTGTGTGTCCGGGAGGCTGCTGGAGGGCAGGTTATTCAATCTTCATTGCCGCTTCCTTTCAACACTCTTCATCAGATATTCTCGTCACGTTCAGAGTCAGAGTCAGAATGACCTCAGTGTCACTGAGACTGAACAGTCCCACTTGGCAAAAACTGGTTGAATCAACATTGTTTCCACGTCATTTCAACCCCCAAAATCTATGTAATGACATTGAATCAACGTGGACTAAAAAAGTAATCAACGTAAGGGCATTTCGTATTTTTACCTAAATCCAATGACATGGTGACATTTTTTGTTGATTTCACATTCAATTCACGTTATTACAAATCAAATCACATTTTTGGTTGACTTGTCAACTGTAAATCAAAACTAGACGTTGAACTGACGTATGTGCCCAGTGGGGTGTCTGTTTCATTCACCCGCAGCAAGATGCTTAAAAGTAATATGTTTACAATTCATGTTTCAGTGTCCTCCATTGTCTTATTGCCAGAGAGTGCCACTCAGTCTGCACTGGAAGGTGGACAGAGTACATTGTGTAGGAGTGATGTCCACTGGGTCTCGTCTTCTGACACCTGACAGTGGGCTCTGTGGCAATGTTGTTAGGTCAGTCCTTGTTGCCCTGTTTGCTGCACAGGGAAGGCTGTCACCAAGTGTCTGTCTCTGGGTCTCTTTGCATGTTGCTTCCTATTTATGGTTCTCTCTTAACATGTTATTTTGAAATAATTCCGCTGTCTAGCAAACTCTTTCAATCCCTCTATCTCTCGCTCCTCCTCTCTCCCCTCTCTAAGCAGCCAGAGGGGAGAGGCAGCTCTGCAATGCAGACACAGCAACAACCTCACTTTCACTGGCCAATCACAGCCAAGCAGGGTCTGAGTGACAGCAGCATCAACCAGTCACAGAGAGAACAGCCTCAGGAGTCTGCCAGAGAGAACAGCCTCAGGAGTCCGCCAGAGTGATACAGAGATATCAGGAGGACTGAATGACAATGACAGAGAAAGAGGGTCAGAGAGAAAGAGAGAGGGAGGGAGAGGAAAGGTAGAACAGAGATAAAGTGAAAGATGTAGAAAGAGACATATGGTTTTCCTGCTTTCTCACTGCCCGTTGTGAGTCCTCTCATTGGCACTCTTCTTACTCAGCAGCTGGCTGAGATCCACCAGCTCCCCCAGCTCTCCTCTCCCCAGGGCCCCTCTCAGCTGAGCCCTGCCCGGCCCGGGGGTGTGGTGCTGGGCCACGTACTGCTGGCCGTTGGGGAGGGGCATAGAGGATGGAGGTACAGGGACCATGCCCTGGCTGCTGAGGATGTAGCCTTCCTGGGGAGGCCAGCGGATTGGCAGGGGTTCCCCAAACTCCATAGGGGCGCTGGGGGCTGACACCACCCTCCTCCTATCCGGAGAGTCCTGGGGGGTCATGGGGTACACGTACTCCCCTGCCGACTTACGAAGTGCCGACTTTGGTGTCCCACTCCTGCCCTTCTCCCCCCGGGGCTTGCTCAGGCACACATAGTGCTGGCGAGGCGTCTCCCCTCCTCTTCCTCGCTCCTCACCCCCGTGCCTCCCTCCTCCTCCCCCCTGGAATAATCTGGTGGTCAGGTAGACAGCGGTGGAGGGGTGTGGGGGACAAGGGAGAGGGCAGGGAGACGCCAGCCCCATGGTACTCCCTCCCAGGTAGGTCTGACTGTTATCCCACCCCCCTGATCCAGAATCAGACAGCCTGAGCCCGCGTCTTTTCTGCTGGGGCGTGTGCTCCGGAGTAGGCAGGAACCCTGGGTCCAGCTCCCCTGACTTCCCCCAGCCGTTGGGCATCACAAACAGTGTCTCGCCGCCCTGAGAGCAGGGTCTATCCCCTCCTCCCTGACGGGTCACACTGAGGACCGATCCCCCCATCCCTCCTCCTGATGTCAATATCCCCCTCTCCTGGCGCTGGATGGTGGACTGGGGGGTGTTGTTGCCATGGCGACGGTTTCCGGGCTTGTGGGCCATAATCCAGCAGACAGCCAGGCCCGAGAGCGCCGCACCGATGGTGAAGGCTGAGACTGCAGACGCCACCAGCAGGTTGATGGAGACCAGGCTCTCCGGCTCGATCAGCAGACTCTGCTGTATGACACCTGGAGGAGAGAGATGAGCCAAGAGAAAGGAATCATAAGGTTCATCCCGGACACTTAGAACTAAAATCTTGTGTAATTGCATCAGATGCTCGATTAAGTTCTTGGGGGAGATGTGTTAGAAAATGTTCTAACGAGAATAGATAAGTCTCCACCCCTCTCAATGAAATCTCTCAGCCAGTTTCGGCCAAGCTGTGGGCCAAATGTCACCTCCCCTTTGGAAATTCCAAAGATGTGAGCACCTGCGAAATCGTGATTTGTCCAAATGATCAGTGATGAAAAATCAGCGTACCGGAACAAAGTTCCTTGTTAGTCGTTGTATCCCACAGTCTGATGACAGATGCTACTACCATTTCCGTTATGTGCATCTATCCCCGAGAGATAAGGCTAATGGCAAGAGAGAATATAAAAACGCTCAACATTACAGCGTAAACCGATTATCTCATTCCTTCACTCTCCTCTACCTCCGTGTATTCATTCTCCTTTATAAATCTCTCCACTTTTGTTATTGTAATTTTTTAGATGTTTTATCCTTAAGTAACTAAACATTATTTGCCTGATCTCAAAGATTATATTCCTATATTGTATTATCCAAGAGCATAATCTTATTCTGTATTACCGTAATCTACCATAACATTTTATAATGGCAGTAGATAAGCATCTCCTTTTCTGTTTTCTCCAGCACAGCCTTGGGGTTCTGCTGGCTAGGGTACTGTTCTGGCTGGAGTACAGCCCACTCAACTGGGCTGAAAGCTGCACTTGTCATCAGTAAAAAGGGGAAGACACTAAACTTCTCAGAGTTCCCATTCTGTAATCAGGAGCTCTGGGCAGGCCAGTGAGTTTCTCCCTAAAACACGTAATTTATTTCAGTAAATATTTCCACCGCTCTAATCACGCCCATCTGCACAGACACAGAAAATGTCTGCCAGGCCCTGGACCTAGTTCTGGTTCTGGCTCCGTGCTTTCACCACTCCCCATGGAACAGGCTGACTCTGCAGTAAACTGGCCTATATCCGGGTGAGAAAGCTAAAGTTCTGGAACTGTAACAGGTCAGGTTCTAGAGAGTGATAAATAACAAATGAGATTGCAATGTTCTGGCAAAGGAATGTATTAATTGCAGGTTATAGGTTATAGATTTATGATAGATAGTATAGATGGGATTGCGATATTATGGACTTTGGAGTTTGGAACAGATTGTAGGTTCTATAAAATAGATGAGATTGTAATGTATGTTATGGAATCAGAACGCTCCCCAGATTATAGATCTGCGATAAAACAGATGAGATTGCAGTGTATAATTGGAGTTGGAACAGATTGCAGGTCCTGGAACAGTTTGCTGATGAAAAGCAGAGACATCCTAATTGACACAGAGACAGATTTGAGATGTGTTTGTTAGGAGCCCAGAAATGTATCAAAGTTGAAGACGTTCTCAGAATCTCAGCTTTGAGCACTGCTTGTCCTCATTTTTCTTTTGTACATATTTTTCTGGCAAGTACTTGTCAAACTGAGGCAGACAGTCGTTGACAGCAGAACACTGTCTCAGAATAAGTCTCAGTCCTGTAGGCTTTACTTCAATGATCAAGACATTCGCTCCTCTGTCAACCAATCAAAATGCATTTATTGAAGCAGTCAGCCAATTAAAAGCTGTCATGCTGGGAGGCTTCTGACAGACACTAATATTAGGAGAGGGAATTCAAAGCCCTGACATTTCACACTAGCTAATCACATTACTGACGGACAGAAAAACATGGCAATTTTCTGTCACCACTGTAAATGCAAATACAATACACACATAAACACAAACATACAATATACAGTTGAAGTCGGAAATGTACATCCACTTAGGTTGGAGTCATTAAAACTCGTTTTTCAACCACTCCACAAATTTCTTGTTAACAAACTATAGTTTTGGAATGTCGGTTAGGACATCTACTTTGTGCATGACACAAGTAACTTTTCCAACAATTGTTTACAGACAGATTATTTCACTTATAATTCACTGTATCACACATTCCAGTGGGTCAGAAGGTTACATACACTAAGTTGACTGTGCCTTTAAACAGCTTGGAAAATTCCAGAAAATGATGTCATGGCTTTAGAAGCTTCTGATAGGCTAATTCACATAATTTGAGTAAATCGGAGGTGTACCTGTGGATGTATTTAAAGGCCTACCTTCAAACTCAGTGCCTCTTTGCTTGACATCATGGGAAAATCAAAAGAAATCAGCTAAGACCTCAAAAAAAATGGTAGACCTCCACAAGTCTGGTTTATCCTTGGGAGCAATTTCCAAAAGTTCATCTGTACAAACAATAGTACGCATGTATAAATACCATGGGACCACACAGCCGTCATACCGCTCAGGAAGGAGACGCGTTCTGTCTCCTAGAGATGAACGTACTTTGGTGCGACAAGTGCAAATCAATCCCAGAACAACAGCAAAGGACCTTGTGAAGATGCTGGAGGAAACAGGTACAAAAGTATCTATATCCACAGTAAAACGAGTCCTATATCGACATAACCTGAAAGGCTGCTCAGCAAGGAAGAAGCCACTGCTCCAAAACCGCCATAAAAAAGCAAGATTACGGTTTGCAACTGCACATGGGGACAAATATCGTACTTTTTGGATAAATATCCTCTGGTCTGATTAAACAAAAATAGAACTGTTTGGCCATAATGACCATCGTTATGTTTGGAGGAAAAAGGGGAAGGCTTGCAAGCCGAAGAACACCATCCCAACCGTGAAGCACGGGGGTGGCAGCATCATGCTGTGGGGTTGCTTTGCTGCAGGAGGGACTGGTGCACTTCACAAAATAGATGGCATCATGAGGAAGGAAAATTATGTGGATATATTGAAGCAACATCTCAAGACATCAGTCAGGAAGTTAAAGCTTGGTCGCAAATGGGTCTTCCAAATGGACAATGACCCCAAGCATACTTCCAAAGTTGTGGCAAAATAGCTTAAGGACAACAAAGTCAAGGTATTGGAGTGGCCATCACAAAGCCCTGACCTCAATCCTATAGAAAATTAGTGGGCAGAACTGAAAAAGCGTGTGCGAGCAAGGAGGCCTACAAACCTGACTCAGTTACACCAGCTCTATCAGAAAATTCACCCAACTTATTATGGGAAGCTTGTGGAAGGCTACCCAAACGTTTGACCCAAGTTAAACAATTTAAAGGCAATGCTACCAAATACTAATTGAGTGTATGTAAACTTCTGACCCACTGGGAATGTGAGGAAAGAAATAAAAGCTGAAATAAATCGTTCTCTCTACTATTATACTGACATTTCACATTCTTAAAATAAAGTGGTGATCCTAACTGACCTAAGACAGGGAATTTTTACTAGGATTAAATGTCAGGAATTGTGAAAAACTGAGTTTAAATATATTTGGCTAAGGTGTATGTAAACTTCCGACTTCAACTGTATATGAACGGTATGTAGAATTATTGTGATGTTATGTGCATTAGGGATGTGATTGGGTTTTTAATTGATGCCATGACAAAGAAAAAATGTACCTTGCAAAAACAAACATTTGAATTGCATATGTTGCCATAGACATTCCTTTACCTCAGCATTTGAATTTGTTCAATGTGCATTAAAGGGACATTTCAAATGTTTTCAGCTTCATATTCATCATCTCCAGCACCCCCCCAACTTCATATTCATCATCTCCAGCACCCCCCCATCTTCATATTCATCATCTCCAGCACCCCCCATCTTCATATTCATCATCTCCAGCACCCCCCAACTTCATATTCATCATCTCCAGCACCCCCCATCTTCATATTCATCATCTCCAGCACCCCCCCCAACTTCATATTCATCATCTCCAGCACCCCCCCCATCTTCATATTCATCATCTCCAGCACCCCCCAACTTCATTTTCATCATCTCCAGCACCCCCCAACTTCATATTCATCATCTCCAGCACCCCCTAACTTCATATTCATCATCTCCCAGCACCCCCCATCTTCATATTCATAATCTCCAGCACCCCCCAACTTCATTTTCATCATCTCCAGCACCCCCCAACTTCATATTCATCATCTCCAGCACCCCCTAACTTCATATTCATCATCTCCAGCACCCCCAACTTCAACATATGTGAAAATTGTGCATTTCTAGGTTTTGTAGTAAAAAGACAGAGGACGATAAGTGTTCCCAATGACATCATTGGTGTGCATCGTGTCATTTTAACCAATTATGAGTAGGCATTACCTACTAATTGGTTGATGATGTCATTGGAAACACTTATCTTCCTCTATCTTTTTACTATAAAACATAGAAACGAGCCATTTTCACATATGTTGATGTTGGGATGGTGCTGGAGATGATGAATATGAAGTTGAAACATTTTGAAATTTCCCTTTAACATCTGTGTAGCAAACTCTTGTAATGCATGATTATGCCACTAGGTGGAACATGAACTGAGTGAAAGAAAGAACAGATTGTACCACAGAGCTACATGGTAAAGGCAAGATACCTACCATCACAGTCTCCAAGATGGGAGAAGTTGCCATACTCATTGTCTTGTTGAAAAGGAAGCCTGTAATATAATAAACATAACAGATGATCAGACTGACATCTACAGATGAACACACAATCAATTGGATAAAGCTATGGGGAGCTGTCTCACCGTGTGCCTGGTCTGAGGAAGGAGCAGGTGCTGCCTCTGGTCCAGCCACAGTAGGGGTCTCTGGAGGTCAGACAGCTCCTATACACACACATGGAGATCTGATCAGCCTGATGGAGATGGTTGAGATGGTCTGTGTGTGTGTGTCTTACTCACTTCATGCAGCGTGAGTGTAGGTGGCAGCGTGCTGTGGGCAGTCTGACCAGACAGGAGGGGAAGGCCAGCAGCAGAGTGTGACTGGGACGATCCAGAGACAGAAACAACAACTGTCTAGCCTGGACAGAGTCCTCTCCACACCTAGAGATAGAGGGAGGGAGGGAGGGAGGGAGGGAAGGAAGGAAGGAAGGAAGGAAGGAAGGAAGGAAGGAAGGAGGGGAAGGAGAAGGAGAAGGGAAGGAGGGAGGGAGGGAGGGAGGGAGGGAGGGAGGGAGGGAGGGAGGGAGGGAGGGAGATATAGGAGGAGGGAGAGATGGGGGAGGGAGAGAGGGCGGGAGGGGAGAGATGGGGGGAGGGAGATATAGGAGGAGGGAGAGATGGGGGAGGGAGAGAGGCGGGAGGGAGAGATGGGGGAGGAGAGATAGAGGGAGAGAGGGAAGTAGAGAGGGAGGAGATAGGGAGGGAGGGAGGGAGGGAGGGAGGGAGGGAGGGAGGGAGGGAGGAGGGAGGGAGGGAGGGAGGAGGGAGGGAGGGATGGAGGAGTGAAGGAGGGAGAGAGAGAGAGAGAGAGAGAGAGAGAGAGAGAGAGAGAGAGAGAGAGAGAGAGAGAGAGAGAGAGAGATAGGTGGAGGGAGAGATGGAGAGATAGTGAGATGGAGGGATAGATATAGGGAGAGAGGGAAGGAGAGAGGGAGGGAGGGAGGTAGAGAACGAGCAAGGGATGGAGAGAGAGATAGAGAGGGGAGGGATGGAGGAGGGAAGGAAGGAGAGAGGGAGGGATTGAGGGAGGGAGGGAGGGAGGGAGGGAGGGAGGAGGGAGGGAGGGAGGGAGGGAGGGAGGGAGGAGGGGGGGAAAGGAAGGAGGAGGGAGGGAGAAAAAGGGAGATAGGGAGATAGGGAGGGAGAGATGGAGGGAGAGAGGTAAGGAGAGAGGGAGGGGAGGGAGAGAGGGAGGGATGGAGAGAGAGATAGAGAGGGAAGGATGATAGGAGGGAAGGAGATAGGGAGGGAGGGAGGGAGGGAGGGAGGGAGGGAGGGATAGATATAGAGAGGGAGGGAAGGAGGGAGGGAGGGAGGGAGAGATAGGGGAGGGAGAGATAGGGGAGGGAGAGATAGAGAGAGGGATGGAGAGAGGGAGAGAGAGGGATGGAGGGAGCGGTGGAGAGAGAGAGAGGGATGGAAGGAGAGAGAGAGCGAGAGAGAGAGAGAGAGAGAGAGAGAGAGAGAGAGAGAGAGAGAGAGAGAGAGAGAGAGAGAGAGAGAGAGAGAGAGAGAGAGAGAAATAGAAAAGTATTTTCATTGATTTCTATTGTTACAACAGAGAAATGTAGGGATTCACATCAGGGCAATCACTGCCTTTGCAAAAAGAGATATCTTGAAAACAATGCAGCAACAATCATTGTGAGTAGAACAGTTAATCTCCTCCTGACAAAACACTGGACTGCAGCGAATACAAGGGATCGTGGCCAAACTCCCTTCCTGTACTCACTTCTCAGGGTTGAATCCCTCCACCTCCTCCAGAAACACATTGCTGTGTGTGGGAGAGTTTTCTCCGCTGGGGAGGATGAGGAATTTCAGGACGGTCCCTCGCGTGGAGCCCAGGAACAACACTGTACGGTTCCTATGGGGACCAGCCTCTGTGTCCACCACCATTGCTGTCAACTGGTACCTGGAGAGCGAGATGGAGGGAGAGAGAGAAATAGAGAGGGAGAGAGCGAGAGAGAGAAAGAGAGGGAGGGAGAGGGAAAGGGAGAGAGGGGGAGTGAGAGGGGAGAGCTCAATTTCAGAACATAGGGCAAACATTGATTTCAGAGTGAACAATCAATGGCAAACCATTTGTATCCTTAGCCATACCTGCCCATAGTCTTGACGACCCAAGGTCTGTGCCCAACCAAGGGTATGGTCTCGTCCATCAGGGGATGAGTCTTTACAAAGTTCAGCACTTCATCCGGCAAAGATTTAGACGAGCTGAACGGAGACCCCTGCACCTGCACAGCACAGCCACCCGGCCTACAGAGAGAGGAGACGGTCAAAAAAAGAATCTGAATCAGGGGCAAGGGTATGAAGAAACAATCAGTTATACAATCAATATCAGTACAAGTAAAATGTACTGCATACCTGGGTTTGGGCACAAGTTCGTCAGGCACGGGCGTCCAGATGGATTCTGGAGATTTCTGCTCCTTGAATCTTCCCTCAAACACCCTGGCCAACTGCTGCATGTCAAACACACACACTGCAGACCCCGGGATACTGAGAGGGATAGATGGAGAGAGAGAGAGAGAGAGAGAGAGAGAGAGAGAGAGAGAGAGAGAGAGAGAGAGAGAGAGAGAGAGAGAGAGAGAGAGAGAGAGAGAGAGAGAGAGAGAGAGAGAGAGAGAGAGAGAGAGAGAGAGAGAGAGAGAGAGAGAGAGAGAGAGAGAGAGAGAGAGAGAGAGAGAGAGAGAGAGAGAGAGAGAGAGAGTGAGTGAGTGAGTGAGTGAGTGAGTGAGTGAGAAGTGAGTGAGTGAGTGAGTGAGTGAGTGAGTGAGAGAGAGAGAGAGAGAGAGAGAGAGAGAGAGAGAGAATAAGAGAAAGGAAGGACAGGTTTAAAGGGGGAAAGATTATTAAATATGTGTCAGAAAATGCATTCATGCATTCATGCATTCATGCATGATTGTGTGTGTGTGTACACGTGTGTGTGTACCTGTTGGGCGGTGTAGAGAACAGTCCTAGTATGACGTCTCTGCCGTTCATGTTGAGTATGGGGCTGGTGGCGTGGAGTAGGTTGAAATAGAAGTGGGAGTCTCCTGGGACAGAACAGTTCAGTCTGGCCTTCAGGAACGATGTCCACTGTTTCTCCAACACCCTCTGAGAGCCCCCAGGTCCCCCTTACACACCCGCGCCACACGAGATACCATCATCTGCACACACAAAGAGAGTCAAAGCTTTATAAAGAATAAGAGGCAATTCACTGTATAATGTACAAATCCCATGGATTCTGTCCACCTTATCCCAAGTAGGTGCAATTCCGTGTGTGTGTGTGTGTGTGTGTGTGTGTGTGTGTGTGTGTGTGTGTGTGTGTGTGTGTGTGTCTGACGTGTTTACTATTCTTCTGGTCCCCACAAGAATAGTAAACAAACAAAAATTTGACCAACTGGAGACATTTTGTTAGTCCCCACGAGGTCAAATGCTATTTCTAGGGGGTTTAGGGTTAAGGTTAGAATTAGTGTTAGGGTTAGATTACATTAAGGGTTAGGGTTAGGAGCTAGGGTTAGTTTTAGGGTTAGGGTTAAGAGCTAGGGTTAGGTTTAGGGTTGGGGTTAGGAGCTAGGGTTAGGTTTTAGGTTAGGGGTTAGGTTAGAGTTAGGGTTAGGTTTAGTGTTAGGGTTAGGAGCTAGGTTAGGTTTAGGGTTAGGGTTAGAGTTAGGGGTTAGGTTTAGGGTTAGGGTTAGGAGCTAGGGTTAGGTTTAGGGTTAGGGTTAGGAGCTAGGGTTAGGTTTAGGGTTAGGGTTAGAGTGTAGGGTTAGGTTTAGGGTTGGGTTAAGAGCTAGGGGTTAGGTTTAGGGTTAGGGAAAATAGGATTTTGAATAGGACTGAATTGTGTGTCCCCACAAGGTTAGCTGTACAATACTGTGTGTGTGTGTGTTATTGTGTGTGTGTGTGTGTACCTTCTCCAGGTGATGGAACTCCATGGCCATTTCTCTGAAGAAGAAGTAGATGTGAGGCCCCCACTCAACTGCACTCACAAAGAAGGGCTCTGAGAGAGAGAACAGGGATATGCCGTTACACACACATACACACACGCACGCACACACCGTTGCACACAGACACAGACACACACACCCCTTCACCCCTTCACCCCTTCCACACATACTACAGATGAACCCCTCAGGGAGAGCACACACACAGCTCTGTATTTACTGCCAATATACACTCTGACATTCCTCTGTACCAACAAGCAGCACATCAATATGGCCGTCGCTCTCTGGGGTCAGCCATTAAGCATTCATGTCCTGTTTAATTTGTCATCAGTACCAAGGACAGAGCAGTTATTTATTCATCTCTGTCTCTGCCTCTGACCTCCAGGATTCCACACTATGTTTTACTCTGAAGGGGATTTCATCTCCTAGATCCGTTGGTCTGGTCCTCTCTGATTTGACAGAAAGCAGGACATCTAACCTGGCACCTACAGCAGGGTTCCCCAAACTGGCGGGTCAGATGGTTTTCTTAGCAAAAAAAACAGGTTTCTTTTTTAAATGTATTTTTAACATTTTCATTGTTGGACACAAAAGAGTGTAAAAACACCAGGAAATGAGTTCCAAGTGATTTTAATTTAGGAAATATGTTCCCATGTAATCCCACACATAATAAAGAGAGACATACAGTACGGTACCTTCAGAAAGTATTCACACCCCTTGACTTTTTCCACATGTTGTTGTGTTACAGCCTGGATTTAAAATGGATTACATGGAGATATGTTTTGTCACTGGCCTACACACAATACCCCATAATGTCAAAGTGGAATCATGTTTTCATACATTTAAAAAAATGAATTATGAAATTAAATGAAAAGCTGAAATGTCTTGAGTCAATAAGTATTCAATCCCTTTGTAATGGCAAGCCTAAATAAGTTCAGGAGTAAAAATGTGCTTAACAAGTCACATAATAAACTGCATGGACTCACTCTGTGTGCAATAATAGTGTTTGAAAAAGAAAAGGAGAGTCTCACTCTAGGAGCACAGATGCAATCATTTAATAACCTAATAACCAACGTTTCCACAGACAAGCTGTCTTCATCAGGTTATAATGACAAACACTGTGGGTCACTAGTTTATATAGTGTCAAAGGACGCACACAGGTGTCTGTAATCATGGCCGGTTGTGGCTTGATATCATTGGTTAATTTACAGATATAAATAGAACATTTAAAAAAGCATGAATGGATAGCATACGATCGTAGATACAATTTGGCTACATAGGCCTACAAACATTTACAATTAATAGCAAAATCACATTAATCACAAGAATGGTGTTTAAGATGATTTTTGAATGATTTCCTCATCTCTGTACTCCTCAGTTGAGCAGTGAATTTCAAACACAGATTCAACCACAAAGACCAGGGAGGTTTTCCAATGCCTCGCAAAGAAGGGCAGCTATTGGTAGATGGGTAAAAATAAAAAAGCAGACATTGAATTTTCCTTTGAGCATGGTGAAGTTATTAATTACACTTTGGATGGTGTATCAATACACCCAGTCACTACAAAGATTCAGCCGTCCTTCCTAGCTCAGTTGCCGGAGAGGAAGGAAACCACTTAGGGATTTCATCATGAGGCCAGTGGTGACTTTAAAACAGTTACAGAGTTTAATGGCTGTGATAAGAGAAAACTGAGGATGGATCAACAACATTGTAGTTACTCCACAATACTAACCTAAATGACAGAGTGAAAAGAAGGAATCCTGTACAGAATGCAAACATTCCAAAACATGCATCCTGTTTTCAACAAGTCTCTAAAGTAATAATTCAAAAAAATTTGACAAAGCAGTTAGCTTTTTGTCCTGAATACAAAGTGTTATGTTGGGGCAAATCCTAGATGAAAACCTGCTTCAGTCTGCTTTCCTCCAGACACTGGGAGATGAATTAACCTTTCAGCAGGACAATAACCTAAAACTCAAGGCGAAATCTACACTGGAGTTGTTTACCAAGAAGACACTGAATATTCCTGAGTGGTAGAGTTACAGTTTAGACTTAAATCTGCTTGAAAATCTATGGCAAGACCTGAAAATGGTTGTCTAGCAATGATCAACAACCAATTTGACAGAGCTTTAGGAATTGTGAAATTAATAATTGGCAAATGTTGCACAATCCAGGTGTGGAAAGCTCTTAGAGATTTACCCAGAAAGACTCACAGCTATAATCTCTGCCAAAGGTGCTTCTACAAAGTATTGATTCAGGGGTGTGAATACTTATGTAAATGAGATATTTCTGTATTTAATTTTCAATAATGTTTTCACTTTGTAATTTGTATTATTTGTATTATTTTGTATTATTTTGTATCACTTTGTATTATTATTAAGTATTGTGTGTATTTTGAATTCAGGGCTGTAACACAACAAAATGTGGAATAAGTCAAGGGGTGTGAATACTTTCTGAAGGCACTGTATTTAAGCAAGGTTTGAAATTATTTTGTTTTTGTCAGAAATTTTGTTTCAAATCAAATCAAATCAAATTGTATTTGCCACACGCGCCAAATACAACAGATGTAGACCTTACAGTGAAAGGCTTACTTACAAGCCCTTAACAAACAATGCAGTTTTAAGAAAATAAAAAAAAGTGTTAAGTAAAAAATAGATCAATAAAACAAATAACAATAAAAAATAAAATAAATACATATTTGGCCTCTTGTGGTGAATTTGCAATCCGACCCCTCGACCATCCGCTCAAGAAACAATTTGCCCACGGCTGAAGTATAGCTAGTCCATACCGCTTTTATTTATCCACTCCTAGGATATAAGGATTTAGGTAGGAAAGGTTTGGGTTAGCCCGCAGTGTTTATGTGATCTAAGGAAACATTGGGAGTTCTTCACCTGTGAAGAAGTGTTTGGCCCATTCACTCACATGCAAGCACTTCATCTCAGTGTACCTCTGAACCATTTGGAGTCGTGTTTGACAGTGCGGAGAGCAGGGCTGACGCCTAGGCTACGATAGATCACAGCATCAATCGCCAGGAAGTCTGTTACAGTACCAGTGAAGAGACTGCCCTCTGATAGAGAGAAAGAGAGAGAGACAGAGAGAGACAGAGCGAGATAGAGATAAGAGATAGAGATAAGAGATAGAGAGAGAGAGAGAGAGAGAGAGAGAGAGAGAGAGAGAGAGAGAGAGAGAGAGAGAGAGAGAGAGAGAGAGAGAACAGAAAAGAGACAGAGAGAGAGAGAGAGCGAGAGAGAGAGAGAGAGAGAGAGAGAGAGACGAGAGAGAGAGAGAGAGAGAGAGAGAGAGAGACAGAAAAGAGACAGAGAGAGAGAGAGAGAGAGAGCGAAAGAAAGAGCCAGACAGAGAGAGAGAGAGAGAGAGAGAGAGAGAGAGAGAGAGAGAGAGAGAGAGAGAGACAGACAGACAGACAGACACACAGCGAGTGAGAGAGAGAGAGACAGAGAGAGAGAGAGAGAGAGAGAGAAACACAAAAAACATGTATTTATCATGAGTACAAGCACAGTCAAGTTCCTCCCTTACCGCTCCAATCTAGACTCTAGATTGATTCTTCATCTGAATGATTTCCTCTGAATATTACAGTCCTAGTAAAAATACCTATGTCATTACTTCGTTATTATTTTGAAAAAGAATGAAAGTTAAAAAAGAAAGAAAGAGAGAAACTACTGTACCTGCGAACAGAGCCACGTTGGCGTGTCTGGGGTCATAAGGGCACCGAGCCATCCCACTGAACGTTTCTCCCCACCATCTCCAAAGAGTCTCTCTGTAACACACACAATTGTCCATATGAACACGCACACACATGCCAATAAAGCTTCATTGGATTGAATTGAATAGACAGATTCTCACAGTGTAGTTGGCACACAAAGGGTTGAAGGCATTGGTTCCACACACAAACAGTCCTCCATGTTGACTCAACAACACCTTGATGAAGTTACGACACTCCTCCTGAAGAAAGAGATAAGAAAGGATGAGAAATGATGTCAGAGGAGTACTGTAAGTGTGAGTGTGTGTGTATGTGTGTGTGTGTGTGTGTGTGTATACAAGTGTGTTTGTCTTTCAAACCCACTCCTCAAAGGGTTAGGCAGAGAAATTAGTTTAATATCAAATCCATATGACAAAAGTAGTGCATAAATACTCCTTAGTGTACCTACATGTAACAGAGTTAAGAACGTACCAAAGCTCACTCCACAGCTAGCTTGAATTGTCGTCATTTGAGCTATCCAAAGGTACCTTTTGAATGGCTCAATCAGTTTGCACGTTGTCAAGGAGGGCGGTCACGTGTGTTACGAAGCAGAGGATAACTGGTTGGAGCCCAGTATGGGGCAATCTAAGCTGTTAGCAGCACACTGACCCCCGTTACACAAGCTACAGAACTGGTCTGGTTAACTTCATGGCTGGAATATGCTGAGCTGGGCTGAACTAAGCGATGGCTTAAGTGAAAACAACCACTCAGGAAAGCCTTAAGGAAATTATACCGGCCCTAAATCTATTTTATACCCCTTACACACAACACACTGTTCAGCTGTATCTCTGTGTTTTAAAAGGGAGGTACTGTATAACTCTACATGTCTTCTAGCATGACTCACCACAACATTCCCCTCTTATGAGTTCCCATGGGATTCATCATGTGAGCTAGAAGAATCTCTACATGTTCTAGCCCCCCCCCCCTCTCTCTCTCTCTCTCTCTCTCTCTCTCTCTCTCTCTCTCTCTCTCTCTCTCTCTCTCTCTCTCTCTCTCTCTCTCTCTCTCTCTCTCTCCATTTTTGATGTCTCACACCTTTGATGTTGTTATTCTCTCTTTTTCTTTCTTCCCTGTCTCCTTTCATCTGTCTACCTTAATGTCACACACTTCTTTCTCTCTCCCACGCTCTTCCTCTTTACCTCCACTCTGTCTCTCTATCTCTCCTTTTATCTGTGACTGTGTGGTCTTCTACCTCCTCTATTTATATATCTCAAGTGGTTACTCCACTGATCTCTCTCTCTCTCTCTCTCTCTCTCTCTCTCTCCACCTCTCCTCTCCCTCTCTCCCATCCTGATTTCCATGGTCTCCCCCAGGGCTGTGTGACACCGCTATCTCATTATCGCTCTCCCTCTCTCGCTGTCTTTTCTCCTTCCCCCATTCTCTCTCTCCTCCTCCCCCACTTCTTCTCTTCCCCCTCACTCTCTCTCTGTCTTCTTCTCTTCCCCCTCACTCTCTCTCTGTCTTCTTCTCTTCCCCCTCACTCTCTCTCTGTCTTCTTCTCTTCCCCTCACTCTCTCTCTGTCTTCTTCTCTTCACCCTCACTCTCTCTGTCTTCTTCTCTTTCCCCTCACTCTCTCTCTGTCTTCTTCTCTTTCCCCTCACTCTCTCTCTGTCTTCTTCTCTTCCCCCTCACTCTCTCTCTGTCTTCTTCTCTTCCCCTCACTCTCTCTCTGTCTTCTTCTCTTCCCCCTCACTCTCTCTCTGTCTTCTTCTCTTCCCCCTCTCTCTCTGTCTTCTTCTCTTACCCCTCACTCTCTCTCTGTCTTCTTCTCTTCCCCCTCACTCTCTCTGTGTCTTCTTCTCTTCCCCCTCACTCTCTCTGTCTTCTTCTCTTCCCCCTCACTCTCTCTCTGTCTTCTTCTCTTCCCCCTCTCTCTCTCTCTGTCTTCTTCTCTTCCCCCTCACTCTCTCTCTGTCTTCTTCTCTTCCCCCTCACTCTCTCTCTGTCTTCTTCTCTTCCCCCTCACTCTCTCTCTGTCTTCTTCTCATCCCCCCTCACTCTCTCCCTGTCTTCTTCTCTTCCCCCTCACTCTCTCTCCTTTATCTCTTAGGCCTCCATTATTCACTGATCGTATCACCCCATATTACTCATATCACTCAGATCAGTTGCAGGTATCACATTTTCACTGGAGGACAACATGTCATTGGGAATACTAGAATAATTAACCCCACAGCACCGCCAACAACACACTGTAGCCTAGAGAGAGTTTCTCTGTGAGTTACCACTGACATACGCTGCCCTCTGGGCTAGAGATGGGAACTAACCTCATGTTTGCCCTTCATCCTGCAGACTCGAATGTCGTTCTTATTGGATTCCCACGTCCGCTTCTAGCAGAGGAACACAAAATGACATGACCAGAGGGTTACCATTATACTGTGATCTGATTTAATCAGAGGTGTGTGTTATATCAGTGAGGTCAAACACTTAGTGTTTGTGTGTGTGTGTTTGTCTGTCTGCCTGTCTCACCTTGCTGTAGAACATTTCATCCCCCTGACATATTGTCCAGCTCCACTCTGTATAGATCATCTCTGTTTTACAAACACAGACAACAAGAGAAAAACAAAGACGTTTTCAGAGTCTTTTTACAGTGTATTTGATCATGAAACAACTACAGTGGGGGAAAAAAGTATTTAGTCAGCCACCAATTGTGAAAGTTCTCCCACTTAAAAAGATGAGAGAGGCCTGTCATTTTCATCATAGGTACACGTCAACTATGACAGACAAATTGAGAAAAAAAAAATCCAGAAAAACACATTGTAGGATTTTTAATGAATTTATTTGCAAATTATGATGGAAAATAAGTATTTGGTCACCTACAAACAAGCAATATTTCTGGCTCTCACAGACCTGTAACTTCTTCTTTAAGAGGCTCCTCTGTCCTCCACTCGTTACCTGTATTAATGGCACCTGTTTGAACTTGTTATCAGTATAAAAGACACCTGTCCACAACCTCAAACAGTCACACTCCAAACTCCACTATGGCCAAGACCAAAGAGCTGTCAAAGGACACCAGAAACAAAATTGTAGACCTGCACCAGGCTGGGAAGACTGAATCTGCAATAGGTAAGCAGCTTGGTTTGAAGAAATCAACTGTGGGAGCAATTATTAGGAAATGGAAGACATACAAGACCACTGATAATCTCCCTCGATCTGGGGCTCCACGCAAGATCTCACCCTGTGGGGTCAAAATGATCAGGGACTCAAATCCTGCAGTGCGAGACGTGTCCCCCTGCTTAAGCCAGTACATGTCTAGGCCCGTCTGAAGTTTGCTAGAGTGCATTTGGATGATCCAGAAGAGGATTGGGAGAATGTCATTGTCATGAACCCTGCGTCCTGAGTCTGTTCCTGCCTGTGTTGCCGTTTTTCTGCTCTGAATCTCATGTTTCCCGAAGGTAACTGAACGCACCTGTCCGGTTGCCGGGCGACGTTGCTAGGCGGGTGATCTCTCGATTACCCGCACCTGCTTCTCATCAGCTTCGGCACACCTGGTCCTGATCATCACCCCTTCATAAGCTCTGACCTGACATCCATTCCCTGCCGGATCGTTAGCCATAAACAGTATGTTTTGCCAGCGTATCAGCCTCTGAGTACTAGCGTTAGTTTTGTTGTTTTTTGCACCTTGTTGACCTGCCTTGTACTTATCTCCGTTTTTTCTGTCTACAGTCATTCTCCCGGAACCTTCACCCAACCCCTGCCGTGCCATCAGTTCATCTGCCACTTCACCACCACCTACTCATCTCCGCCACCCGCTCCGTCTCCTGGACTATTCTGCATCTTTTTATCTGTAAATAAACACTCACATTCGTTCAACTCACCTTGTCCTGGTCTGCTTCTGGGTTCTTCTTTGTGAGTAAAAAGGATGGCTCTCTTCGACCTTGTATTGATTATCGGGGGTTGAATGATATCATGGTCAATAACAAGTATCTCCTGCCCTTGATGAGCTCTGCTTTCGACTCCTTACAGGGTGCTACTGTGTTCACCAAGCTGGACCTACGCAATGCGTATCATCTGGTCCGGATCAGAGAGGGGGACGAGTGGTTGACTGGTTTCAATACACCGATGGGTCATTTCGAGTCTCAGGTGATGCCGTTTGGACTGACCAATGCCCCAGCAGTGTTCCAGAGTATGGTGAATGACGTCCTGAGAGATATGATCGGTCTTTTTGTGTTCGTTTACCTGGATGACATTCTAATCTTCTCTAAGGAGCTTTCCAGCCACGTCCAGCATGTCAAGCAGGTTCTGCAGCGATTGTTGGAGAATTGCCTGTTTGTGAAGGCCGAGAAGTGTGAATTTCACGCCCACACTACATCCTTCCTCGGGTACATCATCTCCAGGGGAGAGATTAGGATGGACCAAGAGAAGGTTAGGGCAGTTCTGGATTGGGCCCAGCCCGGTACGAGATTGCAGCTCCAGAGGTTTCTGGGGTTTGCGAATTTCTATCGTAGATTTATCCGTGATTACAGCCGTGTGGCCGCTCCTTTAACTGCCCTGACTTCTAGTACCAGAACCTTCGGTTGGAATCCTGAGGCGGACCGAGCATTTCTGGATTTGAAGAGCGATTCACCAACGCTCCGATTCTCTCTCAACCTGACACTGCTCGTCAGTTTGTCGTTGAAGTGGATGCGTCTGATGTGGGGGTTGGCGCCATCCTGTCCCAGCAATGCTCCACTGACGGTAAACTCCATCCCTGCGCCTACTACTCGCCGGGTCTTTCGTCTACGGAGAGGAACTACGATGTGGGTAACCGGGAGCTCCTTGCGGTGAAACTTGCCTTGGAGGAGTGGCGCCACTGGTTGGAGGGGCGGAGCAACCGTTTGTTGTCTGGACTGACCACAAGAATCTTGCTTACGTGCAATCGGCTAAACGTCTCAACTCCCGTCAGGCCAGGTGGTCGTTGTTTTTTGGTCGCTTTAATTTTTCCTTGACGTTCCGACCGGGGTCTAAGAACGGCAAGGCGGACGCCTTGTCCCGGATGTTCTCCAAGACGGAGGAGAGTGGGGCCAAGACTGAGACGATTCTTCCCCGGAACCTTGTCGTGGGAGCCGTTATGTGGAGGATTGAGGAGGAGGTTATGGCGGCCCTTGGACGCAGCCCGGCCCCGGTAACGGTCCACCCGGGTCGGTTGTTTGTGCCTGAGTCGGTTCGTTCGGCTGTCCTCCAATGGTCCCACGCCAGCAAGATGGCTTGTCACCCTGGCGTGGCTCGGACGATGGCGCTTCTACGCATACGATTTTGGTGGCCTGCCATGGGAGAAGATACTCGGAGGTTTGTTGCTGCCTGTCCAGTTTGTGCGCAGAACAAGAGTGCCAATCGGCCCAGCTCTGGACTTCTTCACCCCTACCGATCCCCGGCGACCATGGTCGCATCTGGCCCTGGACTTTGTCACTGGGTTGCCCTCTTCTGAGGGGAACACGGTCATTCTGACTATTGTGGACCGATTCAGCAAGTTCGCCCACTTTGTGCCCATCTCCAAGCTTCCCTCTGCCTCTGAGACGTCCAAGATCCTGGTTAGGGAGGTTTTCAGGGTCCACGGATTGCCCAGTTTCCGACCGTGGCCCTCAGTTCACCTCTGCTGTCTGGAAATCCTTCTGTTTGGCCATTGGAGCTACAGTCAGTCTCACATCTGGATTTCACCCCCAATCTAATGGACAGGCGGAGAGAGCCAACCAGAAGATGGAATCCACGCTGCGCTGCCTTGTTTCCTCCAACCCCACCTCTTGGGCCTCTCAGTTGCCTTGGGTTGAGTATGCTCACAATACTCTCCCTACTTCTGCCACTGGGATGTCTCCCTTCCAGTGCCTATACGGCTACCAAACCCCCTTGTTTCCTTCTCAGGAGAAAGATCTCTCGGTTCCCTCTGTCCAGGCCCACATTCGTCGTTGCCACCGGACCTGGCATCGGGCCAGAAAGGCCCTCCTCAGAGTTTCTGACCAGTATCAGCTCCAGGCGAATCGTCACCGTATTCCAGCCCCCGCTTATGCAATCGGAGATAGGGTCTGGTTGGCTACACGGGACCTTCCTCTGCGGACTGAGTCAACGAAACTGTCGCCGAGGTTCATTGGTCCGTTTGTGGTGGAGAGAGTGATTAATCCTGTTGTGGTTCGACTCAAGTTGCCTAGTACGCTCAGAGTCCATCCCACCTTCCATGTCTCCTGCCTCAAGCCTGTTCTCCTCAGCCCTCTGTTGCCCCCTCCACCTCCTCCTCCTCCTCCTCGGATGATCGGAGGAGGTCCTGTCTACACGGTGCGCCGCATCATGGATTCCAGACGGCGGGGCCGGGGTTTCCAGTATCTCGTGGACTGGGATTGGTATGGTCCTGAGGAGAGGAGTTGGATTCCTCGGCGTCAGATCCTTGATGCTGACCTCCTTCGTGACTTCTACTGCCTCCATCCTGGCGCTCCGGGTAGTCCGCCCGGTGGCGTTCGTCGGAGGGGGGGGTACTGTCATGAACCCTGCGTCCTGAGTCTGTTCCTGCCTGTGTTGCCGTTTTTCTGCTCTGAATCTCCTGTTTCCCGAAGGTGCCTGAACGCACCCTGTCCGGTTGTCGGGCGACGTTGCTAGGCGGGTGATCTCTCGATTACCCGCACCTGCTTCTCATCAGCTTCGGCACACCTGGTCCTGATCATCACCCCTTCATAAGCTCTGACCTGACATCCATTCCCTGCTGGATCGTTAGCCATAAACAGTATGTTTTGCCAGCGTATCAGCCTCTGAGTACTAGCGTTAGTTTTGTTGTTTTTTGCACCTTGTTGAACTGCCTTGTACTTATCTCCGTTTTTTCTGTCTACAGTCATTCTCCCGAACCTTCACCCAACCCCTGCCGTGCCATCAGTTCATCTGCCACTTCACCACCACCTACTCATCTCCGCCACCCGCTCCGTCTCCTGGACTATTCTGCATCTTTTTATCTGTAAATAAACACTCACATTCGTTCAACTCACCTTGTCCTGGTCTGCTTCTGGGTTCGGTCTTAGAGAACCGTGACAGTCATATGGTCAGATGAAACCAAAATAGAACTTTTGGTAAAAACTCAACCTCGCCGTGTTTGGAGGACAAAGAATGCTGAGTTGCATCCAAAGAACACCATACCTACTGTGAAGCATGGGGGTGGAAACATCATGCTTTGGGGCTGTTTTTCTGCAAAGGGACCAGGACGACTGATCCGTGTAAAGGAAAGAATGAATGGGGCCATGTATCGTGAGATTTTGAGTGAAAACCTCCTTCCATCAGCAAGGGCATTGAAGATGAAACGTGGCTGGGTCTTTCAGCATGACAATGATCCCAAACACACCGCCGGGCAACGAAGGAGTGGCTTCGTAAGAAGCATTTCAAGGTCCTGGAGTGGCCTAGCCAGTCTCCAGATCTCAACCCCATAGAAAATCTTTGGAGGGAGTTGAAAGTCCGTGTTGCCCAGCGACAGCCCCAAAACATCACTGCTCTAGAGGAGATCTGCATGGAGGAATGGGCCAAAATACCAGCAACAGTGTGTGAAAACCTTGTGAAGACTTACAGAAAACGTTTGACCTGTGTCATTGCCAACAAAGGGTATATAACAAAGTATTGAGAAACTTTTGTTATTGACCAAATACTTATTTTCCACCATAAATTTGCAAATAAATTCATTACAAATCCTACAATGTGATTTTCTGGATTTTATTTTTCTCATTTTGTCTGTCATAGTTGACGTGTACCTATGATGAAAATTACAGGCCTCTCTCATCTTTTTAAGTGGGAGAACTTGCACAATTGGTGGCTGACTAAATACTTTTTTCCCCCACTGTATATACTGTGTACAGTGTGTGCGGTAGGGTACTGTGTACAGTAGGGTACTGTGTACAGTGTGTACGGTAGCGTACTGTGTACAGTGTGTGCGGTAGGGTACTGTGTACAGTGTGTGCTGTAGGGTACAGTGTACAGTGTGTGCGGTAGGGTACTGTGTACAGTGTGCGCGGTAGGGTACAGTGTACAGTGTGTGCGGTAGGATACAGGCAGTTGCTGATTGTTACCTGGCTCCTATGTAGAGAGTGCGGTTGACCTGGAGCACTGTCTGAATGTGCAGCTCCTGTCTCTGAGAGGAACGATGCGCTCTACCCACAAACACAGGATACCTCCTCACCACTGAGAAGAAGGGAGAGAGAAAGAAAGAAAGCGTTGTTTACACTATCATTACATTACAGGGGATGGAAAGGATTGAGAAAAAAAGCTTGGAGGGGGAGAAACAGAGGGATGGCAGAAAGAGGGAGACAGACAATTATAGTGATACAGGAGGGGACGAGGGATAGACCAGACAGTATTGAAGGACAGGGACACACTGCAGGGAAGGTGGAGAGGACATCTCCATAGGGACTACTCTTCAGGAGATTGAGTGGGACCTCTGTCTCATCTGTCCTTGACTGCAAGGAACGACACCATAATACACATCCATCCGTCTACTGATCTCCAAACGCTCTGCCCTCTCTCTCTCTCCTCTGCAACTATTCAATCTCTCTCTCTTTCATCTCTCCCTCTCTCTCCATCGCCACCACTCTCTTTCCATCTCCACCTCTCTGACTATCTCCCTCCTCTGTCCTTCGATCACTCTCTTTTTCTCTCTCTCCTCCCATGTCTCGCTCTCTCCCTCCATCTCTACCTCTCCACCTCTTACACCCCCTTCCCCTTGAACTAGATGCTCAATCATATATGCAATAAAACAACAATAAAGCAATGACCTCAGATCGCAGCTCCATAATATTAAATCAAAGGAGAGAAGGAGAGGAGAGCATTACATCTTTCATTCACACACAAGGAAAAACACATTTCCCAGTGCTTCTGCAATCTATCTCTGTGACACGGTTGTTTTGTGTGAAAACAGCTCCAGACCAAGGCTGTGACCCCTGATCTTTCTGTCCTGAAGGAATACTGAGATCCACCAAGGGTCATTCATCACGGATACCATATGTACACAAACGCATTCATGCCAAAGAAACACATACAGTGAGGGAAAAAAGTATTTGATCCCCTGCTGATTTTGTACGTTTGCCCACTGACAAAGACATGATCAGTCTATAATTTTAATGGTAGGTTTATTTGAACAGTGAGAGACAGAATAACAACAACAAAATCCAGAAAAACGCATGTCAAAAATGTTATAAATTAATTAGCATTTTAATGAGGGAAATAAGTATTTGACCCCTCTGCAAAACATGACTTAGTACTTGGTGGCAAAACCCTTGTTGGCAATCACAGAGGTCAGACGTTTCTTGTTGTTGGCCACCAGGTTTGCACACATCTCAGGAGGGATTTTGTTCCACTCCTCTTTGCAGATCTTCTCCAAGTCATTAAGGTTTCGAGGCTGACGTTTGGCAACTCGAACCTTCAGCTCCCCTCCACAGATTTTCTATGGGATTAAGGTCTGGAGACTGGCTAGGCCACTCCAGGACCTTTATGTGCTTCTTCTTGAGCCACTCCTTTGTTGCCTTGGCCGTGTGTTTTGGGTCATTGTCATGCTGGAATACCCATCCACGACCCATTTTCAATGCCCTGGCTGAGGGAAGGAGGTTCTCACCCAAGATTTGACGGTACATGGCCCCGTCCATCGTCCCTTTGATGCGGTGAAGTTGTCCTGTCCCCTTAGCAGAAAAAACACCCCCAAAGCATAATGTTTCCACCTCCATGTTTGACGGTGGGGATGGTGTTCTTGGGGTCATAGGCAGCATACCTCCTCCTCCAAACACGGCGAGTTGAGTTGATGCCAAAGAGCTCGATTTTGGTATCATCTGACCACAACACTTTCACCCAGTTCTCCTCTGAATCATTCAGATGTTCATTGGCAAACTTCAGACGGGCTGTATATGTGCTTTCTTGAGCAGGGGGACCTTGCGGGCGCTGCAGGATTTCAGTCCTTCACGGTGTAGTGTGTTACCAATTGTTTTCTTGGTGACTATGGTCCCAGCTGCCTTGAGATCATTGACAAGATCCTCCCGTGTAGTTCTGGGCTGATTCCTCACCGTTCTCATGATCATTGCAACTCCACAAGGTGAGATCTTGCATGGAGCCCCCGGCCGAGGGAGATTGACAGTTTTGTGTTTCTTCCATTTTCGAATAATCGCACCAACTGTTGTCACCTTCTCACCAAGCTGCTTGGCGATGGTCTTGTAGCCCATTCCAGCCTTGTGTAGGTCTACAATCTTGTCCCTGAGAGCTCTTTGGTCTTGGCCATGGTGGAGAGTTTGGAATCTGATTGATTTGATTGCTTCTGTGGACAGGTGTCTTTTATACAGGTAACAAGGTGAGATTAGGAGCACTCCCTTTAAGAGTGTGCTCCTAATCTCAGCTCGTTACCTGTATAAAAGACACCTGGGAGCCTGAAATCTTTCTGATTGAGAGGGGGTCAAATACGTATTTCCCTCATTAAAATGCAAATCAATTTATAACATTTTTGACATGCGTTTTTCAAAAATTTTTTGTTGTTATTCTGTCTCTCACTGTTCAAATAAACCTACCATTAAAATTATATACTGATCATTTCTTTGTCAGTGGGCAAACGTATAAAATCAGCAGGGGATCAAAAACTTTTTTCCCTCACTGTACACACACTGAGTATACCGAACATTAGTAACCCCTTCCTAATATTGAGTTGCACCCATAGCCGCAGGAAGTAGTTTGGGGGTGGGGGTGCAGTTTTTTTTTATTCTGGGGGGATGCAAAAAAAAAGTGCCCGCGCTGAAGAAGTCTGTATCGGTCTGCTAATACAGGACTAGTAAAGGCCCAGTGCACTTTTGTGAAAAAATTTAAACTAAATATATTTGAGCGTTTACCAGCATTTGTAACTTGAGTTTGATAATTATCTGTACAAAACAGTTAACCTGATAATACTTGTGGAATATAAAAATACTTGCTTGATATATGTTTTCCAGTTTCTTGAAATACTTTGCAAATGCAACTTATTTCTATGTGAAAACTGAAATGGTCTATTCATTCCTTTTAGCAGACACTTACCCAGAGAAACCTACAGTGGTAAGTGCATACATTATCATACTGATCCCCCGTGGGAATCGAACCCCCAACCCTGGCATTGCAAGCGCCATGCTCTACCAACTGAGCCACATCAATACTCCACATCATCACAAACCACTGTATTGTGCATTGTTTTTCTTCATGGTGATGAAAAGTCTACAGGTACAGACCTAGAGGACCAACCTATGTACAATACAGTAATGTACATTAACCTCTACGGGATCGGTGTCCCTTATACGGGACGTTGTTGCTCAATATGCGATATGTGACTAGAATGGTGTTGTAAACAACAGCCAACTTTCCGGGACATAGACATGTCTTATATGGGCAGAAAGCTTAAAATCCTGTTAATCTAACTGCAGTGTCCAATTTACAGTAGCTATTACAGCTAGAAAATACCATGCTATTGTTTGAGGATAGTACACAACAACAAAACACTTTTATCACAGCAACTGGTTTGGTACATTCACCTCTGAAGGTAAATAATGTACTTACATTCAGTAATCTTGCTCTGATTTGTCATCCTGAGGGTCCCAGAGATAAAATGTAGTGTAGTTTTGTTTGAAAAATAAATTGTTATATTCACATGTAGGAACTGGGTTCTACAGTTTAACCTCTGACTCCACACCCACCCCACCATCTAGACATGTGAAGGTTAGTGTATTTTCTGTAGGGAAGTTAATGATCCAGTGTGCAAACTTAAATGTTGTATTACCATAGCATTTTTGTATGTGCTCTATAGTTATGTACTTGAAAAACAATTCGGCACATTTGGGAAAACTCCTGGCAAACTTAATACAAAATATTGTGTAGTGATGTAATTCTTCACTGGATCAGTCTGAAACTTCGCACACACACACTGCTGCCATCTGGTGAACAACATCTAAATTACACCTAGAATCCTACATCACTGTCTGGCCTTTCTCTTGCAATTCAAAGATGATGCAACAAAAAACAAAAAATAGAAAACGCATGTTTTTTTGTTTGTATTATATTTTACCAGATCTAATGTGTTATATTCTCCTACATTAATTTCACATTTCCAAAAACTTCAAAGCGCTTCCTTTCAAATGATATCAAGAATATGCATATCCTTGCTTCAGGTCCTGAGCTACAGGCAGTTAGATTTGGGTATGTCATTTTAGGCGAACATTGAAAAAAAGGGTCCGATCCTTAAGAGGTTTTTAAGTGGTTTGTAAGGATGGTAAATTAATACTGCACAAAAAGTGGTTGTTTTCCATGTTATTTGATCAAGAAAAAAAAATGTGGGCCCACAAAAAGGAATCATAGGTTTCATCTGGATACACCTTGTCAGTCATGTTCTTAATGTTTTGTATACTCAGTGTACGTGCGCCCACAAACACACACACACACAATAAGAAGGACACATACCCTCTAAGGGAGCGTAGCTGAGCGGACCAGGCTCCTCTGGAAAAGAACTGTGAGCCAATCGCAGGAGCAGGAGGAAAAACGTGAGGGGAGGGGCCATGGTCGTCATGGCAGCACAGCACGTGCACTAGAAAGGGAAAGAAAGAGAGGAGATATTTTGATTGCAATAGGTTACACGCACACACAAACACAAGCACAAACACACACACACCCTGCAACAAATGACCCGGCACCTAAAGTATGGTCCACAGAGCAGCGTAGACTGGGGAGAAGGCTGGGTAAGAAAAGCAGGAGACTAAATGCTGCCACCAATCTGGCTTTAGCGCAGTGTCCATTGTGCCAAATGAGATGTAATGTGCCCCTATCGTGTAGAATGGCAACCCATTGTTGAGCATTTCCATCTGAACATGGTGACCTATACCACCCCAGAGTCCTATATAGAGAGAAGAGACTACTGCTATAGAGGGAACCCTACAGGGCCATACACCATAACATCCTATGTAACAGAGAAGCTGTGCCATACAGCAAACCCCCCAAAAAGGTGAAAGACTGAAGGCAGCTGGAGAACATCAGACAAGCTGAGGGAAGTCACAGGATAAGCTGAACAATACCTCCATGTACTCCATAGAGCCCATTGCTTGGTAATGTACTCTATAGAGCCCAATCCTTGGTAATGCACTCTATAGAGCCCAATCCTTGGTACTGTACTCTATAGAGCCCAATCCTTGGTAATGTACTATATAGAGCCCAATCCTTGGTAATGTACTCTATAGAGCCCAATCCTTGGTAATGTACTCTATAGAGCCCAATGCTTGGTAATGTACTCTATAGAGCCCAATCCTTGGTAATGTACTCTATAGAGCCCAATCCTTGGTAATGTACTCTATACAGCTCAATCCTTGGTAATGTACTCTATAGAGCCCAATCCTTGGTAATGTACTCTATAGAGCCCAATCCTTGGTAATGTACTCTATAGAGCCCAATCCTTGGTAATGTACTCTATAGAGCCCAATCCTTGGTAATGTACTCTATAGAGCCCAATCCTTGGTAATGTACTCTATAGAGCCCAATCCTTGGAAATGTACTCTATAGAGCCCAATCCTTGGTAATGTACTCTATAGAGCCCAATCCTTGGTAATGCACTCTATAGAGCCCAATCCTTGGTAATGCACTCTATAGAGCCCAATCCTTGGTAATTGTCAAGGGCGTCAGTGAAATGCGGTAGGCGAAGTCAAACGCAGGACACAGAGCTCATCAGGAAAACATACTTTACTCGATGGTACTCTGAGATACAACAACCTCCACACAGGGAGGAAAACAACCCGCACACTAACGACTGCCGAAAACAATAAACAAGCACACACAACACACAGTGTAAGACAGAGGGTTAAATAGGGAAGACAATACTACATAATGGGAAACAGGTGTAACCAATAAAGACAGAACAAGTCGAACATAGAAACATGGATCGGTAGCAGCTAGTACTCCGGTGACGACGAACGCCGAAGCCTGCCCGAGCAAGGAGGAGGGGCAGCCTCGGCTGAATCCGTGACAGTAATGTACTCTATAGAGCCCAATCCTTGGTAATGTACTCTACAGAACCCAATCCTTGGCAATGTACTCTATAGAACCCAATCCTTGGTAATGTACTCTATAGAGCCCAATCCTTGGTAATGTACTCTATAGAGCCCAATGCTTGGTAATGTACTCTATAGAGCCCAATGCTTGGTAATGTACTCTATAGAGCCCAATGCTTGGTAATGTACTCTATAGAGCCCAATCCTTGGTAATGTACTCTATAGAGCCCAATCCTTGGTAATGTACTCTATAGAGCCCAATCCTTGGTAATGTACTCTATAGAGCCCAATGCTTGGTAATGTACTCTATAGAGCCCAATGCTTGGTAATGAACTCTATAAATCCCAATCCTTGGTAATGTACTCTATAGAGCCTAATCCTTGGTAATGTACTCTATAGAGCCCAATCCTTGGTAATGTACTCTATAGAGTTCCTTCACCAATGCCAACCTATTAAGTAAGCACAGCGCCGGAGAAGATGGCTGCCGTTTTACAGCCCTCTAACCAATTGTACTATTATGTGTGTTTTTCCGCGTTATTTGTAATTTATTTTGTACATAATGTTTCTGCCATCTTCTCTTATAACCAAAAAGAGCTTCTGGATATCAGGACAGCGATTACTCACCTCGCATTGGACGAAGATTTTTTCTTCAACGAGGCGGCCGCGAAGGACATCATACAGACACCCGACAAGGCCCAAATCCCCGTCATACGCGTGAGGAAGAGACGGAGATATCGCGGACGCAGATCCGGATGCCTTGTAAGGATCCGACGGCGAGCGAGTAAACTGCCTCTTCCATCAATCCTATTAGCCAACGTTCAATATTTTGAGAATAAAATGGACGATTTAAGATTACGGTTATCCTACCAACGGGACATTAAAAACTGTAATATCTTATGTTTCACGGAGTCGTGGCTGAACGACAACAATGATAACATTCAGCTAGCAGGCTATACGCTACATCGGCAGGACAGAACGGCTGACTCTGGTAAGACAAGGGGTGGCGGTCTGTGTATATTTGTAAACAACAGCTGGTGCACAAAATCAAATACTAAGGAAGTCTCGAGGTTTTGCTCGCCTGAGGTAGAGTATCTTATGATAAGCTGTAGACCACACTATTTACCAAGAGAGATTTCATCTATATTTTTCATAGCTGTCTATTTACCACCACAAACCAATGCTGGCATTAAGATTGCACTGAATGAGTTGTACAAGGCCATTAATCAACAGGAAAACGCTCATCCAGATGCAGCGCTCCTAGTGGCCGGGCACTTTAATGCAGGGAAACTTAAATCCGTTCAACCTAATTTCTACCAGCATGTTAAATGTGCAACCAGAGGGGAAAAAACTCTAGACCACCTTTACTCCACACACAGAGACGCATACAAAGCTCTCCCTCGCCCTCCATTTGGCAAATCTGACCATAACTCTATCCTCCTGATTCCTGCTTATAAGCAAAAACTGAAGCAGGAAGCACCAGTGATTCGGTTAATAAAAAAGTGGTCAGATGACGCAGATGCTAAGCTACAGGACTGTTTTGCTAGCACAGACTGGAACATGTTCCGGGGATTCTTCAGACAGCATTGAGGAGTACACCACATCAGTCACTGGCTTCATCAATAAGTGCATCGATGATGTCGTCCCCCACAGTGACCGTACGTACATACCCCAACCAGAAGCCATGGATTACAGGAAACATCCGCACTGAGCTAAAGGGTAGAGCTGCCGCTTTCAAGGAACGGGACTCTAACCCGGACGCTTATAAGAAATCCCGCTATGACCTCCGACGAACCATCAAACAGGCAAAGAGTCAATACAGGTCTAAGATTGAATCATACTACACTGGCTCTGACGCTCGTCGGATGTGGCAGGGCTTGAAAACTATTACAGACTACAAAGGGAAGCACAGCCGCGAGCTGCCCAGTGACACAAGCCTACCAGACGAGCTAAACCACTTCTATGCTCGCTCGAGGCAAGCAACACTAAAGCATGCATGAGAGCACCAGCTGTTCCGGATGACTATGTGATCATGCTCTCCGTAGCCGATGTGAGTAAGACTTTTAAGCAGGTCAACATTCACAAGGCCGCAGGGCCAGACGGATTACCAGGACGTGTACTCCGAGCATGTGCTGACCAACTGGCAAGTGTCTTCACTGACATTTTCAACATGTCCCTGACTGAGTCTGTAATACCAACATGTTTCAAGCAGACCACCATAGTCCCCGTGCCCAAGAACTCTAAGATAACCTGCCTAAATGACTACCGACCCGTAGCACTGACGTCTGTAGCCATGAAGTGCTTTGAAAGACTGGTCATGGCTCACATCAACAGCATAATCCCAGAAACCCTAGACCCACTCCAATTTGCATACCGCCTCAACAGATCCACAGATGATGCAATCTCTATCGCACCTCCACACTGCCCTTTCCCACCTGGACAAGAGGAACACCTACGTGAGAATGCTATTCATTGACTACAGCTCAGCATTCAACACCATAGTGCCCTCTAAGCTCATCACTAAGCTAAGGATCCTGGGACTAAACACCTCCCTCTGCAACTGGATCCTGACTTCCTGACGGGCCGCCCCCAGGTGGTAAGGGTAGGTAACAACACATCTGCCACACTGATCCTCAACACGGGGGCCCCTCAGGGGTGCGTGCTCAATCCCCTCCTGTACTCTCTGTTCACCCATGACTGCATGGCCAGGCACGACTCCAACACCATCATTAAGTTTGCCGACGACACAACAGTGGTAGGCCTGATCACCGACAACGATGAGACAGCCTATAGGGAGGAGGTCAGAGATCTGGCCGTGTGGTGCCAGGACAACAACCTCTCCCTCAACGTGACCAAGACAAAGGAGATGATTGTGGACTACAGGAAAAAAAAGAGGACTGAGCACGCCCCCATTCTCATCGACGGGGCTGTAGTGGAACAGGTTGAGAGCTTCAAGTTCCTTGGTGTCCACATCACCAACGAACTATCATGGTCCAAACACACCAAGACAGTCGTGAAGAGGGCACGACAAAGCCTATTCCCCCTCAGGAGACTAAAAAAGATTTGGCATGGGTCCTCAGATCCTCAAAAAATTCTACAGCTGCACCACCGAGAGCATCCTGACTGGTTGCATCACCGCCTGGTATGGCAACTGCTTGGCCTCCGACCGCAAGGCACTACAGAGGGTAGTGCGTACGGCCCAGTACATCACTGGGGCAAAGCTTCCTGCCATCCAGGACCTCTATACCAGGCGGTGTCAGAGGAAGGCCCTCAAAATTGTCAAAGACTCCAGCCACCCTAGTCATAGACTGTTCTCTCTGCTACCGCACGGCAAGCGGTACCGAGTGCCAAGTCTAGGTCCAAAAGACTTCTCAACAGCTTCTACCCCCAAGCCATAAGACTCCTGAACAGCTAATCATGGCTACCCATACTATTTGCACTGCCCCCCACCCCCATCCTTTTTACGCTGCTGCTACTCTGTTAAGTATTTATGCATAGTCACTTTAACTCTACCCACATGTACATATTACCTCAACTACCTCAACTAGCCGGTGCCCCACATTGACTCTGCAACGGTACCCCCTGTATATATAGCCTCCCTACTGTCACTTTATTTTACTTCTGCTCTTTTTTTCTCAACACTTTTTTTTGTTTTTGTTTTATTCTTACTTTTTTTGTTTAAAATAAATGCACTGTTGGTTAAGGACTGTAAGTAAGCATTTCACTGTAATGTCTGCACCTGTTGTATTCGACGCATGTGACCAATACAATTTGATTTGATTTGATTTGATTTATAGAGCCCAATCCTTGGTAATGTACTCTATAGAGCCCAATCCTTGGTAATGTACTCTATAGAGCCCAATCCTTGGTAATGTACTCTATAGAGCCCAATCCTTGGTAATGTACTCTATAGAGCCCAATCCTTGGTAATGTACTCTATAGAGCCCAATCCTTGGTAATGTACTTTATAGAGCCCAATCCTTGTAATGCACTCTATAGAGCCCAATCCTTGCTAATGTACTCTATAGAGCCCAATCCCTGGTAATGCCAATCCTTGGTAATGTACTCTACAGAAGGAGATCCTGTAGGATCCTGTAGGATCCGATCCTACACGACTGGTCTGCCGCGAAATGCGGATGTGGTTACAACAGGCTTCCCGTTACGATGTCGACCACGAAGATTCCATCTACTAGCCCCGCCCGCTAGCACACGCTAGCCGTGGCCTCTTGCTCGCTAGTGCTTTAGCAGCCCCCGAACTACCTCCGAACTATCCAATTTCTGTTCACCGGACCTTATGATAACTCAGCTATACAGCTGATGCCTGCTGGACTGTTCCTTTTTACGGTACCACATCCTGTTTATGTTTAGCCTCAGCCTAAACTGTGTCGTCATTACCAGCTGTTGTCTTAGCTCTCTCAAATTACACCTGTGATTGGTTTATGCCTCTCTCCCATGTCAATATGGTTTGCTTATTGCTGTTTCGGTTATTTCTAATTGTACTATTTCACTGTAGATCCCCCAGCCCAGCTAAACCTGCCTTAGATAGCTCCTTTGTCCCACCCACCATACACGCGGAGACCTACTCAATCGGTGCCTCCAGTGATGCTATCTCTTTCATTGTTACCCAACACTAAGGTTTACCTCCACTTTACTCATATCCTTCCATATCCTTGTCTGTACATAATGCCCTGAATCTTTTCTACAACGCCCGGAAATCTGCCCCCTTTATTCTATGTACCCAACGCACTAGAAGACCAGTTCTTAAAGCCTTTAGCCGTATCCTTATTCTAGTCCTCCTTTGTTCCTCTGGTGATGTAGAGGCTAACCCAGGCCCTGCAGCCCTCAGTATCACTCCTACTCCCCAGGCGCTATCATTTGTTGACTTCTGTAATCGCAAAAGCCTTGGTTTCTTGCATGTTAATATCAAAAGTCTACTTCCTACGTTTGAGTTATTCACTGCGTTAGCACACTCCGCCAACCCTGATGTTCTAGCAGTGTCTGAATCCTGGCTTAGGAAGGCCACCAAAAATTCTGAAATTTCCATCCCCAACTACAACAATTTCCATCTAGATAGAACTGCCAAAGGGGGTGGAGTTGCAATCTACTGTAGAGATAGCCTGCAGAGCTCTATCATACTATCCAGGTCTGTGCCCAAACTGTTTGAGCTTCTACTTCAAAAAATCCACCTTTCCAGAAATAAGTCTCTCACTGTTGCCGCTTGCTACAGACCCCCCTCAGCCCCCAGCTGTGCCCTGGACACCATATGTGAATTGATTGCCCCCCATTTATCCTCAGAGTTCGTACTGCTTGGTGACCTAAATTGGGATATGCTTAACACCCCGGCCATCCTACAATCCAAACTAGATGCCCTCAATCTCACACAAATGATCAACGAACCTACCAGGTACAACCCTAAATCCGTAAACATGGGTACCCTCATAGATATCATCCTGACTAACTTACCCTCTAAATACACCTCCGCTGTTTTCAACCAGGATCTCAGCGATCACTGCCTTATTGCCTGTGTCCGTAACGGGTCCGCGGTCAAACGACCACCCCTCATCACTGTCAAACGCTCCCTAAAACACTTTAGCAAGCAGGCCTTCCTAATTGACCTGGCCCAGGTATCCTGGATGGATATAGATCTCATTCCGTCAGTAGAGGATGCCTGGTTGTTCTTTAAAAGTAATTTCCTCTCAATCTTAAATAAACATGCCCCCATTCAAAAAAATACAGAACTAAGAACAGATATAGCCCCTGGTTCTCCTCAGACTTGACTGCCCTTGACCAGCACAAAAACATCCTGTGGCGTACTGCATTAGCATCAAATAGCCCCGCGATATGCAACTTTCCAGGGAAGTTAGGAACCAATATACACAAGCAGTCAGGAAAGCAAAGGCTAACTTTTTCAAACAGAAATTTGCATCCTGTAGCACTAACTCCAAAAAAGTTTTGGGACACTGTAAAGTCCATGGAGAGTAAGAGCACTTCTTCCCAGCTGCCCACTGCACTGAGGCTAGGAAACACTATCACCACCGATAAATCTACAATAATCGAGAATTTCAACAAGCATTTTGCTACGGCTGGCCAATGCTTTCCACCTGGCTACCACTACCCCTGCCACCAACTCTGCACCCTCCGCTGCAACTCTGCCCATGCCCCCGCTTCTCCTTCACACAAATTCAGACAGCTGATGTTCTGAAAGAGCTGCAAAATCTGGACCCCTACAAATCAGCTGGGCTAGACAATCTGGACCCTTTCTTTCTAAAACTAGCCGCGAAATTGTCGCAACCCCTATTACTAGCCTGTTCAACCTCTCTTCGTAACGTCTGAGATCCCCAGAGATTGGAAAGCTGCCGCGGTCATCCCCCTCTTCAAAGGGGGGGTGACACTCTAGATCCAAACTGTTACAGACCTATATCCATCCTGCCCTGCCTTTCAAAGTATTTGAAAGCCAAGTTAAAAAACAGATCACCGACCATTTCGAATCCCACCGTACCTTCTCCGCTAAGCAATCCGGTTTCCGAGCTGGTCATGGGTGCACTTCAGCCACGCTCAAGGTCCTAAATGATATTATAACCGCGATCGATAATAGAGCAGTACTGTGCAGCCGTCTTCATCGACCTGGCCAAGGCTTTCGACTCTGTCAACCACCGCATTCTTATTGGCAGACTAAATAGCCTTGGTTTCTCAAATGACTGCCTCACCTGGTTCACCAACTACTTCTCAGATAGAGTTCAATGTGTCAAATCGGAGGGCCTGTTGTCTGGACCTATGGCAGTCTCTATGGGGGTGCCACAGGGTTCAATTCTTGGGCCGACTCTTTTCTCCGTGTATATCAATGATGTCGCTCTTGCTGCTGGTGACTCTCAGATCCACCTCTACGCAGACGACACCATTTTGTATACATCTGGCCCTTCATTGGACACTGTGTTAACAAACCTCCAAACGAGCTTCAATGCCATACAACACTCCTTCAGTAGCCTCCAACTGCTCTTAAACACTAGTAAAACTAAATGCATGCTCTTCAATCGAACGCTGCTGGCACCCGCCCACCCGACTAAAATCACTACTCTCGACGGGTCTGACCTAGAGTATGTGGACAACTACAAATACCTAGGTGTCTGGTTAGACTGTAAACTCTCCTTCCAGACTCACATTAAGAATCTCCAATCCAAAGTTAAATCTAGAATCGTCTTTCTATTTCGCAACAAAGCCTCCTTCACTCATGCTGCCAAACATGCCCTCGTAAAACTGACTATCCTACCGATCCTTGACTTCGGCGATGTCATTTACAAAATAGCCTCCAACACTCTACTCAGCAAATTGGATGTAGTCTATCACAGTGCCATCCGTTTTGTCTCCAAAGCCCCATACACTACCCACCACTGTGACCTGTACGCTCTTGTTGGCTGGTCCTCACTACATGTTCGTGTTATGATTTACCAGTATTAGAACCCAAATGCAGACAAGTACACCAAGCCAGAGAAGGTTTAACAGGTTTATTTAAAATGTTCAATAGTCCAGGTTTCCAATAATAGGGGAAGAGCAAGTCCAGGTTACAGGGAGGGTAACAGATCCAGGTCAGGGCAGGTGTGGTACCGTAATGTCCTAGTGTCCGTGGTGAGTCCAAAAGAGAGGTCCGGTAGTGGAGAGCAGGATGGTGGTGGCAGGAGTGAAGCGGAGGCAGGAGTCAGGTTCCAAATATATGGTCGTCTTGACTATGATCTGACGATGAGTGGTAAGTTTGACCGGGTCTTAAAGGCTGAGGTGATTATGGTGAATGAGCTGCAGCTGGAACCCTGACTCCCGCACACCAGACTTCACTCCTGCAATCAAGGACAGACAGAGGGGAGGGAGAGAGCAGAGAGAGAGCTACCTAGCAGCAGTAGGCCTAACAGTACCCCCCTCTACGGACGCCACCTGGCGGCCGACGGGGTTTATCGGGATGTAACCTATGAAACTCTCGGACCAGAGCAGGATCCACAATGAAGCTCCTGGGCACCCAGGAACGTTCCTCAGGACCATAACCCTCCCAATCCACCAGGTACTGGAAACCACGACCCCGGCGGCGAACATCCAGAAGTCGCCGGACAGTGTAGACCGGACCCCCACCCACGATCCTGGGCGGAGGAGGGGACGAGAGGGCGGGCACAGAGGGCTAACCGACACAGGCTTAATCTGGGAAACATGAAAGGTGGAATGAACCCCGTAGGGAGGCAGGAAGCTGTAGCTTAACCGCGCAGGGGTTAACAATAGACAGTATCTTGAACGGTCCTATAAAACGAGGCGCCATCTTCTTAGACTCCACCTTCAATGGAAGGTCCCGTGACTTCAGCCATACCTCTTGACCAGGAGAGTAACCGGGAGCCTGGGACCGGTGACGGTTGGCTTGCCTCTGCATGTACGCCGAAGCTCGGGACAGAGCTACCCTGGCCTTCCTCCAGACCTTGGAAGCAGCGGCGCATGTGGGACTGCACCGAGGGTACCGCCAGTTCCCTCTCTTGAGAAGGGAACAGGGGAGGTTGATAACCCAGAGCACACAGAAAAGGAGACAAACCAGAGGAAGCGTTAGTCAAGGTGTTATGAGCATATTCCACCCAGGGGAGCATGGAGCTCCATGACCCAGGGTTAGACCCTGTGACACAGCGAAGAGCGGTCTCCATCTCCTGGTTCGCTCTCTCGGCTTGCCCGTTGGTCTGGGGGTGATATCCAGAGGACAGGCTGGATGTAATGCCCAAAGCTTTACAGAAAGCTTTCCACACCTGGGAGACAAACTGGGGACCCCTGTCAGAGACAATATCCGTGGGTAGACCATGAGAGCGAAACACATGTTCAACCAAAATATCAGCCGTCTCTCTGGCAGTGGGCAGTTTAGGTAGGGCCAAAAAATGAGCGAACTTAGAAAAAACGATCAATCACCGTAAGAATTACAGTCTTTCCAGACGAGGGGGAAGTCCAGTGACAAAATCCATAGCGATATGCGACCAGGGCCGGCTGGGTATAGGTAGAGGTCGTAGATGACCAGCGCTGGCCTGGGTGGAGTTCTTACTTCGTGCACATACCGTAGAAGCAGCAATGAAGGCTCGAGTGTCCGCCTCCATCGTGGCCCACCAGAACTTCCGTCGCACAAAGTCAAGGGTCCGCGAAACTCCAGGGTGACAGGTAAGGGGAGACGAGTGAGCCCACTGAAGTACCTGGGAGCGAGCAGACTCAGGGACAAACATCCGGTTAGGAGGACCCCTCCCAGGGTCAGCTTGATGATGTTGAGCCTGTCTAACAATCCCCTCGATGTCACATGTGACGACCGCAATACTGCAGGTAGGAGGCAAAATGGGTTCAGGGTTACTACCAGTATCAACAGCCGAATGAACACGAGACAGGGCGTCAGGCTTGACGTTGCGTGACCCAGGACGGTAAGACAGAGAAAAATTGAATCTCCCAAAAAATAGTGCCCACCTGGCTTGACGGGGGTTGAGCTGCTTCGCTGACTGGAGGTAAGCCAGATTCTTATGATCCGTCCAAACGATGAAGGGTTGTTCCGCCCCCTCCAACCAATGTCGCCACTCCTCGAGAGCCAGCTTAACGGCGAGCAGTTCACGATTGCCAACATCATAATTCCTCTCTGCCTGAGAAAGTTTCCTTGAGAGAAAAGCACAGGGATGCAGTTTGTTATCTTCAGGAGAACGCTGTGACAACACCGCACCTACCCCAGTGTCGGATGCATCCACCTCCACGACAAACTGGCGGTCGGGGTCCGGCTGCATCAGAATGGGAGCCGAGGCGAAGCGATGTTTCAGTTCTTCGAACGCTGATTCGGCCCCTTCATTCCAAGCGAACGGTCGTGAGATGGAGGTGAGAGCGGTGAGTGGCGCCGCAATGCGGCTGTAGTCCTTGATGAACCTCCTATAGAAGTTTGCAAACCCCAGAAATCGTTGAAGTTGTTTGCGGGTAGAGGGGGCTGGCCAGTCCGTGACAGCAGAGATCTTAGCTGGGTCCATCCGCAACTCCCCCTGAGCGATGATGTAACCCAAAAAAGAGGTCTCAGACACATGAAATTCACATTTCTCCATCTTCACAAACAGTTTGTTCTCCAACAACCTTTGCAACACCTGGCGCACATGCAGTTCATGTTCCTGGGAGGACTCTGAGAAAATCAAGATATCATCCAGATAGACAAAAACAAACCGATTCAACATGTCCCCGAAGGACATCATTGACTAGTGCCTGAAAAACAGCAGGGGCATTAGACAACCCAAAAGGCATAACCAGATACTCAAAATGTCCCAAGGGTGTGTTGAAGGCAGTCTTCCATTCATCACCTTTACGAATGCGCACCAGGTGATACGCATTTCGTAGATCCAGTTTCGTAAAGATGGTAGCACCATGAAGGAGGGGAAAAGCAGAATTAATCAAAGGCAGAGAATACTTGTTCTTAATGGTGATGTTGTTAAGTCCACGGTAATCAATACAGGGTCTGAGGGTCTTATCCTTCTTAGCAACAAAAAAGAATCCCGCTCCTACAGGTGACGAGGAAGGACGCATAATACCTGCCGCCAAGGAGTCCCGAATGTAGTTCTCCATAGCCTCCGTCTCCGGCCGGGAGAGATTGTACAGGCGACTGCTGGGGAGCGGGGCTCCTGGCTGGAGGTCAATGGCACAGTCGTAAGGCCGGTGAGGAGGAAGAGAAGTAGCTCTGTGTTTGCAGAAAACGGATGCCAGGTCATGATACACGTCAGGAACATTAGAAAGATCCATGGACTCCAGTGGAGGTCGAGGCACAGTACTGGCAGGAGTCAGAGCAGAACACAAACAATTCACATGACAAAATGTGCTCCATGAAACAATTCTACCTGTCACCCAATCAATGTGTGGATTGTGTCTTATGAGCCAGGGGATACCAAGGACCAGAGGGGTCTGTGGGCAGTCGATAATATGGAATTGAATGTTCTCCTGATGATTTCCCGACACTCTAAGACAAACAGGAACAGTCTGATGGGTAATATGGGTCAACAATTGTCCATTCAGACCCTTAGCCTGCAGCGGACAGTCCATAGGAACAGTCTCCAAATCCATTTGTTGAGCCCACTCTCTATCCAAAAGCTTTCGTCTGCACCAGAGTCAATCAGCGCACTAACAGAGAGATTCTGGAACTGCCACTGGAGGGATGCCTGGAGCAGAATGCGGGGAGAAGAGGAAGAATCCGCTGCTCGGCTCACCAAAACTTCTCCCATTAATGATGAGCCGGCCCTTTTCCCGGACGAACTGGGCAGGAAGGAACGAAATGACCAGCTTCTCCACAATACAGGCAGACCCGAGCCTGAATGCGACGTGCACGCTCCTCTGAGGACAACCGTGCACGACCCACCTCCATGGCTTCGGGTTCAGTGCTCCTCGTATCGACTCGGGAAGACACGGCTTTCTCCGTAGGGAAGATGCGGGGAGGAGTTTGTTGATGACAGACAGGTTGCTTGGAACTAACACTCCTCTCCGGCGGCGCTCCCGAATCCGATTATCCAACCTGATGGTGAGTGAAATAAGATTATCCAGCGTAGGCGATTCATCATATGACACCAATTCATCTTTTAAAGTCTCAGACAAAGCATTGATGAACACTCCTTGTAATGCCTCGTCATTCCAACCACTCACTGCTGCTAAAGTCCGAAACTCCACTGCCATCTCCGCCACACTGCGAGCCCCCTGCCGAAGAGAAAACAACCGTTTCGCAGCCTCCTTGCCTCGTACGGGGTGGTCAAAAACCTTCCTCATCTCAGTGGTGAAGGCAACGTAAGCGTTGCAAATGTCCGACTGACTCTCCCAGACCGCGGATCCCCAGGCACGAGCGGAACCGCTAGTAGAGTTGATAAGGTAGGCAATACGGGCTCTTTCTGAGGCGTAGGTGAGGGGCTGTTGTTCAAACACTAACGAGCATTGAGTCAAAAAATCGCCACAGGTTCCCATGTTCCCGTCATAGCGCTCTGGAGCAGGAACAAAAGGCTCTCTGATCTGGGCTGAAGGGGTAGTAAGGGCAGACACTTGATTGGTGAGTAATTGAACCTGATTAAGCAGCACCTGACTGTCCTCAGCAATCGTCTTAAACAGGGTATCATGTTGGCCAAGTAAAATGCCCTGATTGGCTATGGCAGTCCAAATTTGAGTGCACTCTGGGGTGGTATCCAAGCTACTGTCTGCTGGGTTCATGATGGTCAGATCATACTGTTATGATTTACCAGTATTAGAACCCAAATGCAGACAAGTACACCAAGCCAGAGAAGGTTTAACAGGTTTATTTAAAATGTTCAATAGTCCAGGTTTCCAATAATAGGGGAAGAGCAAGTCCAGGTTACAGGGAGGGTAACAGATCCAGGTCAGGGCAGGTGTGGTACCGTAATGTCCTAGTGTCCGTGGTGAGTCCAAAAGAGAGGTCCGGTAGTGGAGAGCAGGATGGTGGTGGCAGGAGTGAAGCGGAGGCAGGAGTCAGGTTCCAAATATATGGTCGTCTTGACTATGATCTGACGATGAGTGGTAAGTTTGACCGGGTCTTAAAGGCTGAGGTGATTATGGTGAATGAGCTGCAGCTGGAACCCTGACTCCCGCACACCAGACTTCACTCCTGCAATCAAGGACAGACAGAGGGGAGGGAGAGAGCAGAGAGAGAGCTACCTAGCAGCAGTAGGCCTAACAGTTCGTTGTCAAACCCACTGGCTCCAGGCCATCTATAAATCACTGCTAGGCAAATCCCCGCCTTATCTTAGCTCATTGGTCACCATAGCAGCACCCACCCGTAGTCTGCGCTCCAGCAGGTATATCTCACTGGTCATCCCCAAAGCCAACACCTCCTTTGGCCGCCATTCCTTCCAGTTCTCTGCTGCCAATGACTGGAACGAATTGCAAAAATCTTTGAAGCTGGAGACTCTTATCTCCCTCACTAACTTTAAGCATCAGTTGTCAGAGCACCTTACCGATCACTGCACCTGTACACAGCCCATCTGAAATTAGCCCACCCAACTACCTCATCCCTATATTGTAATTATTTTGCTCATTTGCACCCCAGTATCTCTATTTGCACATAATCTCTTGCACATCTTTCATTCCAGTGTTAATACTAATTGTAATTATTTTGCACTATAGCCTATTTATTGCCTTACCTCCATAACTTGCTACATTTGCACACACTGTATATATATTTTCTTTTGTATTTTTTGACTTTTTTTTTTATCGCACTGCTTTGCTTTATCTTGGCCAGGTCGCAGTTGTAAATGAGAACTTGTTCTCAACTGGCTTACCTGGTTAAATAAAGGTGAAATACAGTGGGGAAAAAAAGTATTTAGTCAGCCACCAATTGTGCAAGTTCTCCCACTTAAAAGATGAGAGAGGCCTGTAATTTTCATCATAGGTACACGTCAACTATGACAGACAAATTGAGAAAAAGAAATCCAGAAAATCACATTGTAGGATTTTTTATGAATTTATTTACAAATTATGGTGGAAAATAAGTATTTGGTCACCTACAAACAAGCAAGATTTCTGGCTCTCACAGACCTGTAACTTCTTATTTAAGAGGCTCCTCTGTCCTCCACTCATTACATGTATTAATGGCACCTGTTTGAACTTGTTATCAGTATAAAAGACACCTGTCCACAACCTCAAACAGTCACACTCCAAACTCCACTATGGCCAAGACCAAAGAGCTGTCAAAGGACACCAGAAACAAAATTGTAGACCTGCACCAGGCTGGGAAGACTGAATCTGCAATAGGTAAGCAGCTTGGTTTGAAGAAATCAACTGTGGGAGCAATTATTAGGAAATGGAAGACATACAAGACCACTGATAATCTCCCTCGATCTGGGGCTCCACGCAAGATCTCACCCCGTGGGGTCAAAATGATCACAAGAACGGTGAGCAAAAATCCCAGAACCACACGGGGGACCTAGTGAATGACCTGCAGAGAGCTGGGACCAAAGTAACAAAGCCTACCATCAGTAACACACTACGCCGCCAGGGACTCAAATCCTGAGTGTCCCCCTGCTTAAGCCAGTACATGTCCAGGCCCGTCTGAAGTTTGCTAGAGTGCATTTGGATGATCCAGAAGAGGATTGGGGAGAATGTCATATGGTCAGATGAAACCAAAATATAACTTTTTGGTAAAAACTCAACTCGTCGTGTTTGGAGGACAAAGAATGCTGAGTTGCATCCAAAGAACACCATACCTACTGTGAAGCATGGGGGGTGGAAACATCATGCTTTGGGGCTGTTTCTCTGCAAAGGGACCAGGACGACTGATCCGTGTAAAGGAAAGAATGAATGGGGCCATGTATCGTGAGATTTTGAGTGAAAACCTCCTTCTATCAGCAAGGGCATTGAAGATGAAACTTGGCTGGGTCTTTCAGCATGACAATGATCCCAAAGACACCGCCCGGGCAACGAAGGAGTGGCTTCGTAAGAAGCATTTCAAGGTCCTGAGTGGCCTAGCCAGTCTCCAGATCTCAACCCCATAGAAAATCTTTGGAGGGAGTTGAAAGTCTGTGTTGCCCAGCGACAGCCCCAAAACATCACTGCTCTAGAGGAGATCTGCATGGAGGAATGGGCCAAAATACCAGCAACAGCGTGTGAAAACCTTGTGAAGACTTACAGAAAACGTTTGACCTGTGTCATTGCCAACAAAGGGTATATAACAAAGTATTGAGAAACTTTTGTTATTGACCAAATACTTATTTTCCACCATAATTTGCAAATAAATTCATTAAAAATCCTACAATGTGATTTTCTGGATTTTTTTTTCTCATTTTGTCTGTCATAGTTGACGTGTACCTATGATGAAAATTACAGGCCTCTCTCATCTTTTTAAGTGGGAGAACATGCACAATTGGTGGCTGACTAAATACTTTTTTCCCCCACTGTAAAAGAACCCAATCCTTGGTAATGTACTCTATAGAGCCCAATGCTTGGTAATGTACTCTATAGAGCCCAATCCTTGGTAATGTACTCTATAGAGCCCAATCCTTGGTAATGTACTCTATAGAGCCCAATCCTTGGTAATGTACTCTATAGAGCCCAATGCTTGGTAATGCACTCTATAGAGCCCAATCCTTGGTAATGTACTCTATAGAGCCCAATCCTTGGTAATGTACTCTATAGAGCCCAATCCTTGGTAATGTACTCTATAGAGCCCAATCCTTGGTAATGTACTCTATAGAGCCCAATCCTTGGTAATGCACTCTATAGAGCCCAATCCTTGGTAATGCACTCTATAGAGCGCAATCCATGGTAATGTACTCTATAGAGCCCAATTCTTGGTAATGTACTCTATAGAGCCCAATCCTTGGTAATGTACTCTATAGATCCCAATCCTTGGCAATGTACTATATAGATCCCAATCCTTGGTAATGCACAACAATACTAGTCATTTAGTAGAGGCTCTTATCTGGCCAAACTTCTCCTTCACTGTCCCTCTCACATACACATATGCGCACGCACACACACACACACACACACACACACACACACACACACACACACACACACACACACACACACACACACACACACACACACACACACCCTATCCCACACCACACCGCAGGGGTGAAACAGTCAAATGTGGGCATCCACCCAGCCATGCATCAATCAACACATTGCCCTTTATAAAACTAGGGCTGACTTACTGCCACACATAAATAATGAGAGAGATTGGCTGACACTCTCTTAGCTAAGGTATCAGGTGCAGGGTTGGGCTCAGCTCCATTTCAACTCAGTCAATTCAAGAATATAATTGAAATTCTTTATGAAATTCTTAATAGAGGGAAAATAGTAGACATTTAATTTCATTAATGATTTTTCACATCTCGATTTTTAATGGAGTTGACCCCAACCCTGCACAGAGATACAGCTACTGTAACGCCCTGGCTCTGGGGACTATGTTATGTTGAGCCAGGGTGTGTAAGTCTATGTTGGTAAATCTATGTTGGCCTGAGTGACTCCCAATCAGAGGCAACGAGTGTCAGCTGGTTGTCTCTGATTGGGAGCCATATTTAACTATCGGTCTTTTCACTTTGTGTTGTGGTTTCTTGTTCATTTCGGTTCGTGTTAAACCGTAGACGTCACGTTATCGTTTATTGTTTTTGATCGTGTGATCAGTAAAATAAAAGGATATGTTCACTTTCAACGCTGCGCCTTGGTCCACTCTGTTAGACGATCGTGACAGAAGAAACCACCAAGACAGGACCAAGCAGCATGAAGAGGAGAGAGGAAGGACCTGGGATCAGGGGAGTAGGAGTTTCGGCTGGGCCACGCTAAGTGAAGAGGAGAGAGGCTGGTCTATGAAGCAATGGATCGAGAGTCTGGCGAGAGCTAGGGAGGCCTGGTCCACGGGGAGGAGAGAACCCCAGAAAATTTTTAGGGGGGGGCTCACGACGTGGACGACGGGGCAGCAGGAGGCCGCGATGGAGCGGTCAGCGGGTGTGAAGAGGAGGCCGCCAGGTTAAGGGGGCCACTGGTCACAGAGGGAGAGGGAAAGTGTGGAGGCACGGCGAGAGGTACTGGGTTGTATGTACCAGTCCGGTCCGGCCCGCTTCTGATCCCTGCATAGGGCCAGTGGCGTGTGTCCCCAGTACGGTTCGGCCTGTTCCTGCCTCTCGCACCGAGCCTGTGGTGCGCGTCGCCAGCCCGGTCCGGCCCGTTCCTGCTCTCCGCACCAAGTCTGTGGTGCGCGTCGCCAGCCCAGTCCGGCCCATCCAAGCTCCCCGCACCAAGCCAGTGGTGTGCGTGCCGCCAGTCCGGCACGGCCCGTGCCTGCTCTCCGCACCAGGTCTGTGGTGCGTTTGCGTCAGCCCTGTCCGGCCCGTTCCTGCTCTCCGCACCAAGTCTGTGGTGCGCTGTCGCCAGCCCGGTCCGGCCCGTTCCTGCTCCCCGCACTGTCAGGGGTGCGCCCGTCAGCCCGGTCCGGCCCGTTCTCCTCCACGCATCAAGCCAGGGGTGTGCGTCGTCAGTCTAGCACAACCCGTGCCTGGGTCATGTCCGAGCCGGATCCGCCGCCGAGGCGGAGTGCCCACCCGGTCCCTCCCTGTTGTGGTTGTTTGCGCGGCCGGAGTCCGCGCCTTTGGGGGTACTGTAACGCCCCTGGCTCTGGGGACTATGTTATGTTGAGCCAGGGTGTGTAAGTCTATGTTGGTAAATCTATGTTGGCCTGAGTGACTCCCAATCAGAGGCAACGAGTGTCAGCTGGTTGTCTCTGATTGGGAGCCATATTTAACTATCGGTCTTTTCACTTTGTGTTGTGGTTTCTTGTTCATTTCGGTTCGTGTTAAACCGTAGACGTCACGTTATCGTTTATTGTTTTTGATCGTGTGATCAGTAAAATAAAAGGATATGTTCACTTTCAACGCTGCGCCTTGGTCCACTCTGTTAGACGATCGTGACAGCTCCGCTTATTCTAAAACAGTCTTCGCCCATTGCTGTTTCACGCCTGTACCATGACTGGAGATGGATTCAGTGCTATGAAAATAACAACTTCTCTTTGTCTGAGATAATAACTGAAAGTATTCACACCCCTTGACTTTTTCCACATTTTGTTGTGTTAAAGCCTGAATTTAAAATGGATCAAATAGAGATTTTTTGTCACTAGCCTATAATGTCAAAGTGGAATTATGTTTTTCCAAAAAATTTACAAATTAATTATAAATGAAAAGCTGAAATGTCTTGAGTCAATAAGTATTCAACCCCTTTGTTATGACAAGCCTAAATAAGTTCAGGAGTAAAAATGTGCTTACCAAGTCACATAAGTTGCATGGACGTGCAAAAATTGTGGTTAACATTATTATTTTATGACTACCTCATCTCTCCATCCCACACATACAATTATCTATAAGGTCAAGCAGTGAATTTCAAACACAGATTCAACCACAAAGACCAAGGAGGTTTTCCAATGCCTCGCAAATGAGGGCACCAGGTGTAGAAAGCTCTTAGAGACTTACCCAGAAAGACTCACAGCTGTAATCGCTGCCAAAGGTGCTACTACAAAGTATTGACTTAGGGGTGTGAATACTTATGTCAATGAGATATTTCTGTATTTCATTTCCAATATGTTTGCAAAAATGTCACAAAACATGTTTTTACTTTGTCATTATGAGGAATTGTGTGTAGATTGGTGAGAATTAAAATGTATTTAATCAATTTTGAAATCAGGATGTAACACTACAAAATGTGGAATAAGTCAAGGGGTTTTAATACTTTCTGAAGGCACTGTAGGAGGGACGATGGAGGAAGATGGAGGGAGGAGGGAGGATGTGAGGAGAGGACAGGGGAGGAAAGGAAATGAAAGGAGAGAAGAGGAGAGGAAAAGAGAGGACATCAAAGGAAATTAAAGGAGTGGGGGAAAGGAGAGGGGGTAGAAATGATCTTGAAGAATTTGAATGAGAACGTGATGGAAGTGTGGATAGAGCGATACGATAAGAACGAGAGGGAATGAGAGAAAGAGGAACGGAGAGACATAGAAACAAGATGGCTGACAACATCACGAAAATGATGCGCGCATCGATGTGGCCAGAAGGCGTGCGTTGTTATGATTCTGAACGGTCAGATAGCTAGCAACAATGACAAGAAGCTGCCATGTGAGGAATCGTAGGTGGCTCGTTTCAGCTCATTGTACAGTATCTTTAAAAAATGTATATACAGTGGAGAGAACAAGTATTTGATACACTGCCGATTTTGCAGGTTTTCCTACTTACAAAGCATGTAGAGGTCTGTAATTTTTATCATAGGTACACTTCAACTGTGAGAGACGGAATCTAAAACAAAAATCCAGAAAATCACATTGTATGATTTTTAAGTAATTAATTTGCATTTTATTGCATGACATAAGTATTTGATACATCAGAAAAGCAGAACCTAATATTTGGTACAGAAACCTTTGTTTGCAATTACAGAGATCATACGTTTCCTGTAGGTCTTGACCAGGTTTGCACACACTGCAGCAGGGATTTTGGCCCACTCCTCCATACAGACCTTCTCCAGATCCTTCAGGTTTGGGGCTGTCGATGGGCAATACGGACTTTCAGCTCCCTCCAAAGATTTTCTATTGGGTTCAGGTCTGGAGACTGGCTAGGCCACTCCAGGACCTTGAGATGCTTCTTACGGAGCCACTCCTTAGTTGCCCTGGCTGTGTGTTTCAGGTCGTTGTCATGCTGGAAGACCCAGCCACGACCCATCTTCAATGCTCTTACTGAGGGAAGGAGGTTGTTGGCCAAGATCTCGCGATACATGGCCCCATCCATCCTCCTCTCAATACGGTGCAGTCGTCCTGTCCCCTTTGCAGAAAAGCATCCCCAAAGAATGATGTTTCCACCTCCATGCTTCACGGTTGGGATGGTGTTCTTGGGGTTGTACTCATCCTTCTTCTTCCTCCAAACACAGCGAGTGGAGTTTAGACCAAAAAGCTCTATTTTTGTCTCATCAGACCACATGACCTTCTCCCATTCCTCCTCTGGATCATCCAGATGGTCATTGGCAAACTTCAGATGGGCCTGGACATGCGCTGGCTTGAGCAGGGGGACCTTGCGTGCGCTGCAGGATTTTAATCCATGACGGCGTAGTGTGTTACTAATGGTTTTCTTTGAGACTGTGGTCCCAGCTCTCTTCAGGTCATTGACCAGGTCCTGCCGTGTAGTTCTGGGCTGATCCCTCACCTTCCTCATGATCATTGATGCCCCACGGGGTGAGATCTTGCATGGAGCCCCAGACCGAGGGTGATTGACCGTCATCTTGAACTTCTTCCATTTTCTAATAATTGCGCCAACAGTTGTTGCCTTCTCACCAAGCTGCTTGCCTATTGTCCTGTAGCCCATCCCAGCCTTGTGCAGGTCTACAATTTTATCCCTGATGTCCTTACACAGCTCTCTGGTCTTGGCCATTGTGGAGAGGTTGGAGTCTGTTTGATTGAACGTGTGGACAGGTGTCTTTTATACAGGTAACGAGTTCAAACAGGTGCAGTTAATACAGGTAATGAGTGGAGAACAGGAGGGCTTCTTAAAGAAAAACTAACAGGTCTTTGAGAGCCGGAATTCTTACTGGTTGGTAGGTGATCAAATACTTATGTCATGCAATAAAATGCAAATTAATTACTTAAAAATCATACAATGTGATTTTCTGGATTTTTGTTAAGTGTACCTATGATAAAAATTACAGACCTCTACATGCTTTGTAAGTAGGAAAACCTGCATAATTGGCAGTGTAACGATCCCGGCTGTCTGAGTCGGGTCCTGTCTGGTGACTAGTGTTCCTGGTCGTAATCTCCAGTTTCCCGAGGGTTCGGGAACGCTCCGGGGAGCGCTCTGGTTTCCGCACCTGCTTCCCATCAGCAATCTGCACACCTGGGCCTAATCATCACCCTTCTTAGGCTCTGGCCCAACATCCAGTTCCTGCCGGATCGTTAGCCATGAACAGTAGGTGTATCTGTGTATCAGTTCAGAGTATCTAGCGTGAGTTTTGTTATTTTGTACTTTGTTGAGTTTTTGTGTCCTTACCTCCGTTTTTGTTCCACCTGCAGTCACACGTCCGGAACCTTCACCCCACCTCTGCCTGATGGTCGGCGGCTGCCGAGCCATCACTGGACCTATACTGCACCCCCCAACTACTCATCCACGCCGCCCGCTCTGTCCCTGGATTATTCTGCACCTTTTGTTGTATCCGAATAAACCCTCACTTTCGTTCAACTCTCCTTGTCCTGGTCTGCTTCTGGGTTCTGGCTGAGGGAACTGTGACAGAACGATCCGGCCAATTATGAACCCAGCGGACCTGGACTCAGTTCGCCATGCCATTACCCAGCAGGAGAAGATGTTGGGCCATCATAGCACGGTACTACAGGAGATCGCGTTGTCAGTTCGGAACCTTTCTACCGGCCTGATGGAGGTCCAGAACCAACGCCAGTGTCCGGTGGAGGATCCACTACCGGTTTCACCCATCTCGCCTGCCGCTTCTGAAGTTGTGTCCCTCCGTGAGCCCAAGGTTCCGACGCCGGATAAATATGAGGGGGAGCTGGGAGCATGCCGTTCCTTCCTTATGCAGTGTGGATTAGTGTTCGATCTACAGCCCTACTCTTATGCCACAGACAAGGCTAGGATAGCCTTTGTGATTGAGTTGCTGCGTGGTCGAGCGCTGAGTGGGCTTCAGCCGTTTGGGGAACGACAGGATCCCTGCATGGCTTCATACCAGGGGTTCACGGCCGAGATGAGGAAGCTCTTCGACCATTCCGTCCGAGGGAGGGACGCAGCTAGGCGCCTGTTTTCTCTTCACCAAGGAACTCGCAGCGTGGCCGACTTCGTGATCGAGTTCAAGACGTTGGCTGTGGAGAGTGGGTGGAACGAGGAGTCTTTGCAAGCGGCCTTTTACCAGGGTCTGTCGGAGCAGCTTAAGGATGAGTTGATCTCCTATCCGAGCCTAGTGACCTGGACAGCTTGGTAGCCTTGTCTATTCGGGTGGATAATCGAGTCCGAGAGCGAAGGAGGGAGAAGCAATGGGGTCCGTCCAATCGATCAGCTTCTCAGTTCCCAGTCGGGTCGGGTGGTGGACCAGAACACGCCGATCATTCTCCACCACAAAGGAGTAGTGGAGAGGACCTCTCCCGATTCTGAACCCATGCAAGTGGGGCGGCACGGGTTAACCAAGGAGGAGCGTCAACATAGACGTAGGACCAACTGCTGCCTCTACTGTGGTCGCCGGGACATTACATCTCCACTTGCTCCCTGCGGTCGTCAAACTGCCCGGCTCGCTAAAGTTGGGAGGACTTTTAGCGAGCCAGTTTCAACCTCTCAGTACCTCTGTCAGACCCTCGCTTCCCGGCTACCCTTGTGAACAGGAATCAGAGCTTAGCGCTTAACGCTTTTATCGATTCAGGTGCCGATGGAAGCTTTCTTGATGCCGAGTTGGTGGAACAGCTGGGGCTTTCCAAGGAGCAATTGCCGGAAGCCATTGAAGCGACCACTCTGAACGGCAGTAGTCTGGCACGTATCACGATGAGGACTGAACCGGTTAAGATGCGGTTGTCAGGGAATCATTCTGAGATGATTTCATTTTTCATTCTGCCGTCTTCCCATGTTCCTCTGGTCCTTGGATACCCCTGGCTGAAGGAACACAATCCCACGTTCGATTGGGTGACGGGCAAGGTAACGAGTTGGAGCCTGGATTGTCATGCTAACTGTCTCAAGACTGCCTGCCCCCATTCGGTTCCCAGTCAGGTGATTGAGGCTAAACCTCCAGATTTGTCCCTGGTTCCCCGAGACATATCACGATTTGGGGAAGTTTTCAGTAAGCAGAAGGCTCTGTCACTCCCTCCCCCACCGACCATATGATTGTGCCATCAACCTGGTCCCTGGAGCTGTCTACCCCAAGGGAAGGTTATACAGTATCTCCCGACCTGAACGTGAGGCGTTGGAGACCTACATCAAGGAGTCCCTAGCTGCTGGTCTCGTTTCGTCCTCGTCATCACCCCTGGGGGCAGGATTCTTCTTTGTGGGTAAGAAGGATGGCTCTCTTCGACCATGTATTGATTATCGGGGGTTGAATGACATCACGGTCAAGAACAAGTATCCCCTGCCCTTGATGAGTTCTGCCTTGACTCCTTACAGGGTGCTACGGTGTTCACCAAGTTAGACCTACGCAATGCGTATCACCTGGTCCGGATCAGAGAGGGGGACGAGTGGTTGACGGGTTTCAATACACCGATGGGGCACTTCGAGTATCAGGTGATGCCGTTTGGACTGACCAATGCTCCAGCGGTATTCCAGAGTATGGTGAACGACGTCCCTGAGAGATATGATCGGTCTCTTCGTGTTTGTTTACCTGGATGACATTCTGATCTTTCGAAGGAACCTTCCGACCACGTCCAGCATGTCCGGCAGGTTCTGCAGCGATTATTGGAGAATCGCCTGTTCGTGAAGGCCGAGAAGTGCGAGTTTCACGCCCACACGACATCCTTTCTCGGGTACATCATCTCCAGGGGTGAGATTAGGATGGACCAGGAGAAGGTTAGAGCGGTTCTGGAATGGGCCCAGCCCGTTACGAGATTGCAGCTCCAGAGATTTTTGGGGTTTGCGAATTTCTACCGCAGATTCATCCGGGATTACAGCCGTGTGGCCGCTTCCATTAACTGCCTTGACTTCCAGCATCAGGACCTTCAAGTGGAATCCGAGGCGGATCGAGCGTTTCTGGATTTGAAGAGGCGATTCACCAACGCACCGATTCTCTCTCAACCGACACGGCCCGTCAGTTCGCCGCTGAAGTGGACGCGTCTGATGTGGGAGTTGGCGCCATCCTGTCGCAGCGATGCTCCACGGACAGTAAACTCCATCCCTGCGCCTACTACTCGTCGCCTTTCACCTGCGGAGAGGAATTACGATGTGGGTAACCGGGAGCTTCGCGGTGAAACTTGCCTTGGAGGAGTGGCGCCACTGGTTGGAGGGGGCGGAGCAACCGTTTATTGTCTGGACTGACCACAAGAATCTTGCTTACGTGCAATCGGCTAAACGTCTCAACTCCCGCCAGGCCAGGTGGGCGTTGTTTTTCGGACGATTCAAGTTTGTCCTGACGTTCCGACCTGGATCTAAGAACGGCAAGGCGGACGCCTTGTCCCGGATGTTCTCCAAGACGGAGGAGAGTGGGTCCAAGACCGAGACAATTCTCCCCGGAACTGCGTCGTGGAGCAGTTATGTGGAAGATTGAGGAGGAGGTGCTGGCGGCCCTTCGGACTCAGCCCGGTCCCGGTAACGGTCCACCCGGTCGGTTGTTTGTGCCTGAGTCGGTTCGTCCTGCTGTTCTCAAGTGGTCCCACGCCAGTAAGATGGCTTGTCACCCTGGCGTGGCTCGGACAATGGCGTTTCTTCGCAGACGCTTTTGGTGGCCTGCCATGGCCGAGATACTCGGGGTTTTGTTGCTGCCTGTCCAGTGTGTGCGCAGAATAAGAGTACCAATCGGCCCAGCTCTGGACTACTTCACCCCCTTCCTATTCCCAGGCGTCCATGGTCGCATCTGGCCCTGGACTTCGTCACGGGGTTGCCCGATTCTGAGGGGAACACGGTCGTTCTGACTATCGTGGACAGGTTCAGCAAGTTCGCCCACTTAGTGCCTATTGCCAAGCTTCCCTCTGCCTCGGAGACGTCCGAGATCCTGGTTAGGGAGGTTTTCAGGGTCCACGGTTTGCCCAGTGATATCGTTTCCGACCGTGGCCCTCAGTTTACCTCTGCTGTCTGGAAGTCCTTCTGTTCGGCCATTGGAGCTACAGTCAGTCTCACATCTGGTTTTCACCCCCAATCCAATGGTCAGGCGGAGAGAGCCAACCAGAAGATGGAATCCACGCTACGCTGTCTGGTCTCTTCCAACCCCACCTCCTGGGCCTCTCAGTTGCCTTGGGTTGAGTATGCCCACAATACTCTCCCTACATCTGCCACTGGGATGTCTCCCTTCCAGTGCCTGTATGGCTACCAACCTCCCCTGTTCCCTTCTCAGGAGAAGGAGCTCTCAGTGCCTTCTGTTCAGGCCCATATTCGTCGTTGCCACCGGACCTGGCATCGGGCCAGAAAGGCACTCCTTAGAGGTTCGGACCGGTATCAGCTCCAGGCGAATCGTCGCCGGATCCCCGCTCCCACCTATACCATCGGAGATAGGGTTTGGTTGGCCACACGGGATCTTCCGTTACGGACTGAGTCTAGGAAGTTGTTACCGAAGTTCATTGGTCCGTTTGTGGTGGAGAAGGTGATCAATCCAGTGGCAGTTCGACTCAAACTACCGAGGACGCTCAGAGTCCATCCCACCTTTCATGTCTCCTGCCTCAAGCCGGTCTTCCTCAGTCCTCTGTTGCCTCCTCCGCCTCCTCCTCCTCCTCCTCGGATGATTGGAGGTGGTCCTGCCTACACGGTGCGTCGCATTATGGATTCCAGACGGCGGGGCCGGGGTTTCCAGTATCTCGTGGACTGGGAGGGGTATGGGCCTGAGGAGAGGAGTTGGATTCCGCGGCGACAGGTCCTAGATCCGGATCTCATCAGGGACTTCTACCGCCTCCATCCTGGCGCTCCGGGGAGTCCGCCCGGTGGCGTTCGTCGGAGGGGGGGTACTGTAACGATCCCGGCTGTCTGAGTCGGGTCCTGTCTGGTGACTAGTGTTCCTGGTCGTAATCTCCAGTTTCCCGAGGGTTCGGGAACGCTCCGGGAGCGCTCTGGTTTCCGCACCTGCTTCCCATCAGCAATCTGCACACCTGGGCCTAATCATCACCCTTCTTAGGCTCTGGCCCAACATCCAGTTCCTGCCGGATCGTTAGCCATGAACAGTAGGTGTATCTGTGTATCAGTTCAGAGTATCTAGCGTGAGTTTTGTTATTTTGTACTTTGTTGAGTTTTTTGTGTCCTTACCTCCGTTTTTGTTCCACCTGCAGTCACACGTCCGGAACCTTCACCCCACCTCTGCCTGATGGTCGGCGGCTGCCGAGCCATCACTGGACCTATACTGCACCCCAACTACTCATCCACGCCGCCCGCTCTGTCCCTGGATTATTCTGCACCTTTTGTTGTATCCGAATAAACCCTCACTTTCGTTCAACTCTCCTTGTCCTGGTCTGCTTCTGGGTTCTGGCTGAGGGAACTGTGACAGGCAGTGTATCAAATACTTGTTCTCCCTACTGTATCTAGTCCTAGCTGGCTAGGTACGAGGTCATCAAGGTTCTCATTATCAGCTTTGTGAAAATTATAGTATATTATGCTCACACATCCGGGGGCTTTGGCTTTTGGACCTACCCTGCCTGGCAGGCTCAGACTCTTGAGGGGGCGGTGCTGCTTTAGTGGGTCTCTGACCGTGTTTACCTTTCTCTCATGGCTGCATCAACTACTTGCAGTAGGCCTATAAAAAAGGACTTCTCCTTAGTGGGTGGGTCCTCAGGTGTTTGTCTAGGATATAGGGTTGGCACCGTTCCATCATGATAAGACAAAAATAAACAAACTATATATTTTTATTTTTAAATGTATATCCCATTTCTGTGCAAAAGTGAAGACTCTCGCTCTGTCACAACTCCTGCTCTGGCATTTGCAACCATTTTCCTTGATCACTCACTTAACTCATCACACTTTTCCAATCACACAAAACACACAGGCATACCATCTTCCTACACACCCACACTCCCCTCACATATACACACGTACACACCCACATACTGTGCCTTTTATGTCCTCTGTTTGTCGTGTTTTTATTTCCACCTTGTTGATTCCTGCCTAATTTCAGGCTTTGGGTAGTTCCTTATATTTTGGGATTTTTATTTTATAAATTGTCCTATTTTTTATCTATTTATAAATACTATACATAAAAAATCGAATGCAACTTATTTTACAGTGTATTTATAGTTTATTTATTAATAGTTGTATTTGATTATTTTTATTACAATCCCTACCATTATCCTGGATGGATATTGACCTCATTCCGTCAGTAGAGGATGCCTGGTTGTTCTTTAAAAGTGCTTTCCTCTCAATCTTAAATAAGCACGCCCCATTCAAATAATTTAGAACTAAGAACAGATATAGCCCCTGGTTCTCCTCAGACTTGACTGCCCTTGACCAGCACAAAAACATCCTGTGGTGTACTGCATTAGCATCGAACAGCCGCCGCGATATTCAACTTTTCAGGGAAGTCAGGAACCAATATACACAATCAGTTAGGAAAGCAAAAGCTAGCTTTTTCAAACAGAAATTTGCATCCTGTAGCACTAACTCCAAAAAGTTTTGGGACACTGTAAAGTCCATGGAGAATAAGAGCACCAACTGCCCACTGCACTGAGGCTAGGAAACACTGTCACCACCGATAAATCTACAATAATCGAGAATTTCAACAAGCATTTTGCTACGGCTGGCCATGCTTTCCACCTGGCTACCACTACCCCGGCCACCAGCTCTGAACCCTTCGCTGCAACTTGCCCAGGCCCTTCATTGGACACTGTGTTAACAAACCTCCAAACGAGCTTCAATGCCATACAACACTCTTCCGTAGCCTCCAACTGCTCTTAAACGCTAGTAAAACTAAATGCATGCTCTTCAATCGAACGCTGCTTGCACCCGCCCGCCGATTAGAATCACTACTCTCGGCAGGTCTGACTTAGAATATGTGGACAACTACAAATACCTAGGTGTCTGGTTAGACTGTAAACTCTCCTTCCAGACTCACATTAAACATCTCCAATCCAAAGTTAAATCTAGAATCGGCTTCCTATTTCGCAACAAAGCCTCCTTCACTCATGCTGCCAAACATGCCCTCGTAAAACTGACTGTCCTACCGATCCTTGACTTTGGTGATGTCATTTACAAAATAGCCTCCAACACTCTACTCAGCAAATTGGATGTAGTCTATCATAGTGCCATCCGTTTTGTCACCAAAGCCCCATATACTATTCACCATTGTGACCTGTATGCTCTCGTTGGCCGGCCCTCACTACATATTCGTCGCCAATCCCACTGGCTCCAGGTCATCTATAAATCTCTGCTAGGCAAATCCTCGCTTATTTTAGCTCATTGGTCACCATAGCAACACCCACCCGTAGTATGCGCTCCAGCAGGTATATCTCACTGGTCATCCCCAAAGCCAACACCTCCTTTGGCCGCCATTCCTTCCAGTTCTCTGCTGCAAATGACTGGAACGAACTGCAAAAATCTCTGAAGCTGGAGACTCTTATCTCCCTCACTAACTTTAAGCATCAGTTGTCAGAGCAGTTTACCAATCACTGCACCTGTACACAGCCCATTCTGTAATTAGCCCACCCAACTACCTCATCCCCATATTGTTATTTATTTTGCTCATTTGCACCCCAATATCTCTATTTGCACATCATCTTCTGCACATCTATCACTCCAGTGTTAATACTAAATTGTAATTATTTTGCACTATGGCCTATTTATTGCCTTACCTCCATAACTTACTACATTTGCACACACTGTATATAGATGTTCTATTGTGTTATTGACTGTACGTTTTGTTTATCCCATATGTAACTCTGTGTTGTTGTTGTTTTTATCGCACTGCTTTGCTTTATCTTGGCCAGGTCGCAGTTGTAAATGAGAACTTGTTCTCAACTGGCCTACCTGGTTAAAAAAAGGTTAAATAAAAAAATAAATAAAAATATAGTCCAAATGAGGACTAAAAGAGATCCTAATAAAATAAAATAAAATCCCCCCTCCTCCCTTCTCCCTATCATATCCCCCTCCTCCCTCCCCCTATCATATCCCCCCCTCCTCCCTCCCCCTATCATGTCCCCCCTCCTCCCTCCTCCCTCCCCCTATCATGTCCCCCCTCCTCCCTTCTCCCTCCCCATATCATGTCCCCGCTCCTCCCTTCTCCCTCCCCCCTATCATGTCCCCCCTACCTGTGTAATGATCACGTTGTTTAATCAGCTTCTTGATATGCCACACCTGTCAGGTGGATGGATTATCTTGGCAAAGGAGAAATGCTCACTAACAGAGATATAAACTAATTTGTGCACAACATTTGAGAGAAATTTGCTTTTTGTGCATATGGAACATTTCCGGGATCTTTTATTTCAGCACATAAAACATGGGACCAACACTTTACATGTTGTGTTTATATTTTTGTTCAGTATAAGTCACATTGACACTGAAGCTCACTGATGATGAATCACACACACACACACACACACACACACACACACCAAACTGTAACAACTCACTAATTAAGCACACTCATTAGGTAGGTTATTGATCTCTGAGATCCCACTCCAGATCTGGGCCAACGGCAGTATATATATCGCACAACGCTATTGGCTATCAACGATAGGTCTAGGAGAGTTTATAGACCACTTTTGGCTATCAGTGGTCCTAGGGCAGGAGTTATATCACAGCAGATGATTGGTTATCAATGTGAAATAGGGACAGTGTTATTGTGCTGATCCCTTGGATATCTGGACCTGCTTTAAAATCATTTAGGGAAGAATGGGAGTAAGAAAAAATAAAGAACGAGATAAAGAGATGTGTGTGTTCAAGTATTTGTTCCATCCATTCCTCCCTCCTGATGGGTGTAACGACGTGACAGTGACACTGACATGGTTTCTACGGTAACCAGCTGTGGGATTCAAGGATCTAATACATACATCATTTTATCTAAAGCAACTTAGTTATGCCTGCATGCCTTTTCGTATGGGTGGCCCGCTCAGCACTGGGAATGTGGAGATCGGGGTGGTTGTGCATTGCACGTGGGTGTGTGTGTGTGTGAGTTCAATGTAATTTTACTGTATTCTTCTTCTTCTTCTTCTTCTTCTTCTTCTTCTTCTTCTTCTTCTTCTTCTTCTTTTTTTTTTTTTTTTTTTCATCATCATGTTGTAACTATAGCAGGGCAATCACTAATTTCACCACAATTTCAAGTTATCACTCAAGGGCCACTCCCATGACCTCTGGTTGGCCCCTGGTTGAGCAAGCAGAGTGACTCGTATTAATTCTGGTATAAAAATGGTAAGTAGTTGGCAAGTGTAGGCTTGGGCGGTATAATGTTGAAACTATTTCTTAGATAATTTTTTGGGGTTGAATATTTGTAGCTACTTTTTAAGTAAATACCTGCAGTCAACTTGTGCAATACGTTAGGAGATTAAACAGATCGCGTTCTTCATTTCACTTGCCACATCATTTTTCATTATGAAGCTTACCATTAGTCCCCAGTCTTTTTTGTACTGCATTTTGCTTTTAGTATTGTCATGTTTATTATCAATATTATTTTTATCACCATCATCATCACCACCACCAACATTATCATCATCATCATTATCATCACCATCATCATCACCACCACCATCATTCTCACCACTACCATCATCATCATCAACATCATCACCTCCACCACCATCATCATCATCATCACCACCACCACCATCATCATGTTGTACCTATAACAGGATGGGGACAGCATTGCGTGTTCATACAAATGTTCTCATCATCTTGCAAAAAAAGTAGGATATATTTGTATTTATTTTTTAAAGTACTAAAGGTACGAAAATGGTATGCCCTCACTACTGTAAGTGGCTCATAAGAGCGTCTGCTAATTGACTCAAATGTAATGTAATGTAAACATGGAGGGGATATCATTCTGTTACAACATTTTCTGGGAACCAGTAACAGTGGCGATTAGTCACCTGTTTCAACACAATGGTCTCACCAGAATTACTCATGTGCATGTGAATTACTTTTATCCAAAGCAACTTATAGTCATCCGTGCATTCATTTTCGTGTGGGTGTCCCCAGAGGGAATCGAACCCCCGATCCTTTGTGTTGTTAGAGCCATGCTCTACCAACTGAGTCACACAGGACCACAATTACTAGGCTACATATCTCAGCAGAGTTGCTTCCCCATCTGACGCAGCGTTCCAAACCCGTCCCAGTAACTGACGAGAAGCAGAAAGGGAGGGAATGTGTTTAAGTCTCGCTTGTGTCACAGATAAGGGCTCGACATCGCTCAGCACCGGGAATGTGGAGATCGGGGTGGTGGTGCATGCCTTTGTGTGTACAATGTCATTTCTTCTTCTTCTTCTTCTTTTTTGCAAGTGTGCAATCACTGATTTCCCCAGAATTTAACCACAATTACAAGTCGTCCCTCAAGGGCCACACCCATGATCTCTGGTTGGCCCCTTGTTGAGCAAGCAGAGTCACTTGCATTAATTCTAGTATAAAAATGGTGAGTTGTTGGAGAGAACTTTAGACGTGGGTTGGACTCAACTCGACTTGTACCGGGCTCCTAATCACACAGACTGAAGTCCATCATCATGAAGATGTTGACAATGGTTCTGGTTCTCTGTGCCGTCTTTGCTCTGAGCGGCGGCACAACCGCACTTGCAGTATCCCAGCCAAAGACATCAATTTTGGGAACCAAACGCAGTGGGGTGGTCCTGAAGTGTGAGTCTAAAGGCTGGTATCCTGAAACCGAGATGACCTGGCTGGACAGCAATGGAACAATCCTCCCTGCTGGACCTACAGAAACCGAGAGAGACCCTGAGGGCCTCTACACTGTGAGACAAGATGTCGTTGTCCAGAATACTGACAACAACTGGTTCATCTGTAGAGTTCAGCTGCAGAACATGAACCTCACGAGGGAGGCATACATTGGTGTTCCAAGTGACCAGTTTGATCGTTATCGGCGTACAACCAATGCCATTGTTGTTTTTGTACTAATAGGACTAGGCCTACTAGTAGCAATAGCTGCATTACTTATCTTTATGAAAAGAACTGCTACAAAACAAGCTAATGCCTCCATTTAAAGGAAGAAGGTAGGACTCCATTCAACACAAACAGGGTTGGTTGTTTAGGAAGTATTGGCCTGTGGCGTGAAGAGGGCGGCAGCCTCAGAAGGAAGAAGAAGAAGCCTCCACTTCTGTTGGAGCTCAGCATCTTCTCCACCGTGCACCATGATGTTGGAGCTCAGACTGCCACGGTGTCTTGGACCTCCCCCTCTTACGTCTACTTTCAATGGTCCAATGGGCAGCTACTCTTGAAATGGAGTCTGTAGAACATGCCCAACTGTGTCTCTTGAGCATACTGTCCAAAGCTTTCTCTATTAGTCTGAGAAGGTCTCTGATATTTACAAAACCATGGGGGCCTATGATCTGTATGTTTACTGTGTAAGGCTCAGCCATCTAATTGGTGACATTTCGCACCCACCATTGCATTTTATATAAAAATGTAGGCAGGCCTCCTCTGAATTAATAATTTAATCATGCTCAAAGGGATATTTAATGTCTGCTTTTTTATTTTTACCCATCTACCAATAGCTGCCCTTCTTTGCGAGGCATTGGAAAACCTCCCTGGTCTTTGTGGTTAAATCTGTGTTGTGAAATGCACTGCTCGACTGAGCGACCTTACAGATAATTGTATGTGTGGGGTACAGAGATGAGGTAGTGATTAAATAATTATCTTAACCACTATTAGTCCATGCAACTTATTATGTGACTTGTTAAGCACATTTTTACTCCTGAACTTATTTAGGCTTGCTATAACAAAGGGGTTGAATACTTATTGACCCAAGACATTTCAACTTTTAATTTTTAATTAATTTGTAAAATTGTCAAAAAACATAATTCGACATTGATGTTATGGGGTATTGTGTGTAGGCCAGTGACCAACAAAATCTCAATTTAATCCATTTAAAATTCAGGCTGTAACACAACAAAATGAGGAAAAAGTTAAGGGGTGTGAATACTTTCTGAAGGAACTGTAAACAGTTACTGCATAATGTGAGTAGGTAATATACAACAACTACGAATTATGCTCTTGTCCAGTGGGGGCTCCTCAGTGAATTTTCATAAAAATTAAATAGTGAAATATTAAAAAGTTATCCTTTTTAGATGGAACTATACTAAATATATTCATGCCACCAAATAATTGATTAAAACACACGGTTTTACAATGAAGGTCTACAGTAGCCTCAACAGCACTCTGTAGGGTAGCACCATGGTGTAGCCGGAGGACAGCTAGCTCAGATAATTAATCTAGTACTGAAATCATAAGCTACAGCTAGGTAGCACTGCAGTGCATAAAATGTGATGAGTAGTTGACTCAAAGAGAGAGAAAGACAATATTTGAACAGTTTTGAACAAATTACATTATTCAAAAATGAAGTAGAATCAAGAGAGAGAGAGATTTAGTATTTTTTTTCACTTTCACTTTCACTTACTTAGCTAGCAAATGCAGCTAGCTAGTTTAGCCTACTCAAACACCCTAGCTCAAACAGCTAGATGCTATGTTAGCTAGCTGGCTATGAATATACAACACAACATTGGAACTTTTACAAGTCAAGGTAAGCTTTTGGTTTTACTAATTTATTGCCACCTGGGCCTGCCAGTGTAACTGCTAAACTGCTTACTGACTGTACACTGTACTGCATGATTGTAGTGGGTTTACTAACGCGTTAGTTGTATTAGCTATGTTGACTATGACATTACTTTAGCTAATATGGTGACGACGATATAGGCTGTGTGTAGCAGTTATGATATGGTTTGGCTTGGAAAGGAATACAACGTGGCTACTATGAAAGTGAACTGTGTTTACGTGTGATCAGGGGTGTATTCATTCTGCCGATTCTGTTGAAAAACGTTTCTTAAACGGAAGCAAACGGAACGAAACGGGGATAAACATACCAGAATTTATCCAATAGAAAGTCTTGTTTGCAATTGTTGGACTAATGATTACACCCTATATCAGCTAGATGCAGGCAAGAGTGTGCAAGGCGGAATTGAATGTGTCACTGTCTGTCCATGTGTCACTGTCTGCCACCTCAAATCTTTCTCTCAACCTGTGTGCACCTACGTTGTACATTTTCATTCATAGGCTAGGTTGTAGCTAACTCATGATGGGTATATGGCATATTAGATTATAATTTAGTAGCCTAAACCTATTGATGTTACATTGAGCTGGGTGAATGGAATATGAATGACTGTCATCCACTATGCTGTAAAATAAATAAGGACATGCTCATTAAAAAGATAATCGTCCTCCCTCATCTTAAACGGCACCGACGGCCACTGCCCTTGTCTATCAGCTATGTACAGTGTATTCACACTCACGTGTTATATCTGAACTGGAAGGAACATAAGCCAACTTGCTTTTCTGGAGGACTACTTAGACCAGGGTTCTTCAATTCCGGTCCTGGAGGGCCGAAACACTTCTGTTTTTTATTTCTACCTGGTAGTTAATTGCACTCACCTGGTGTCCCAGGTCTGAATTAGCCCCTGATTAGAAGGAGAGGATAAAAAACAGAGGTGTTTCGGCCCTCCAGGACCGGAATTGAAGAACCCTGACATAGACCTTTTATACATGGAACGTGCAGCTTGTCTGCTCAAGCACTTCGATTTAGGTTTACATGGTCACTGGGACACTGTACACAAGTTCTTGGACTCTGGAAACACATGAAAGATTTGAATCCTGAATATATTCCAATTACAATATTGTATGAAATGGAAACCTTGTAACTAATTTATTGGACTCTTATATGATGCACTACCCTTACCCCTCCCACCCCTTCCCCTCCCCTGTTTTTTGTTCTGTATGTTTTGTCATTCGCGTATTGTTTCTATGCTGAAAGAAAATAAAAACTGTTAACAGTAAAACATTTTAAAAACTCACATTATATACTGTATATAAACATTTTGTAGGCCTAAATGAGCTACACTATTCAAATGTACTGAAATGAGTTGTTGCTGGTTTCTTTTCTGCTACGGTACTATCGAAATGTGTTTCTTTTGGATCTGTATTATTCCAATATGTTGTGGTGTATTACTGTAATCTCTCTCTCTCTCTCTCTCTCTCTCTCTCTCTCTCTCTCTCTCTCTCTCTCTCTCTCTCTCTCTCTCTCTCTCTCTCTCTCTCTCTCTCTCTCTCTCTCTCTCTCTCTCTCTCTCCTGCAGCCACTCTTCACTGTGCCCTGTGTTACCATAGCAACCAATAGCAATGTCAGGCCATGGCGTTCTATTGCAGCAGCAGATGCAAAGGAAAGCAGGGAGGGCTCTCTCTCTCACACACACACTAGGAGGGCTTCCTCTCTCCATCTCCACTTGCCTTTCTCTGTCTCTCTACAGAGAGGGGGATGGGGGGCGAGATGAGAAAAGAGGACAGGACAGGAGAGGTTCAATCGGAGTTTGAGGGTTTCTTGTCACTATTAGCAGATATCAATGCAGACAAAAATCTCTTTACATTTACATTTACGTCATTTAGCAGACGCTCTTATCCAGAGCGACTTACATGAGCAATTAGGGTTAAGTGCCTTGCTCAAGGGCACATCGGCAGATTTTTCACCTAGTCGGCTCGGGGATTAGAACCAGCGACCTTTCGATTACTGGCACAACGCTCTTAACCACTAAGCTACCTGCCTTTAAAAATCAGTGTTTTTTGTAAGCACATATACTCAAATATAAACTACAAATAACTAGAATTACTGCAACAATTCAATTAAAGTCACTCTCTCAAAATATAAAAATCACTGTAATGCTGAATGAGGGTGAGTAAATGACAGTGTCATGACTCTTCTAGGTGAGGATCAAAGGCCTCAGATCAGCTTGGCAAATGGCTGACAACAACCAGACCCTGTCACCCGCAGAAGAGGGAAGGGGGGGGGTTGACACCTTAACACTCGGTCGTAAATTAGGCAGGAGGGGAATCTCTCCCTTGCTATTCAGTATTGGAATTGGAATGTGCTTTGCCTACAGAAGACTTTTGCCGCCAAAACTATAACGTCCAAAAAGTAAACACTGGAACAATATTTAGAACATCCGAATGATTGGAATGGTCAGTGGGGATCTAAAGACTAATGTCATATTGTTTATTATTTTGTGACGTCATTAAAAATGTTATAATGAAAATACTGTAATTTGAAAAGTATACACACTTTATATGTCAAGTTTACATCCAATATGTTGTGTATATAATATGGAGAATTATGAGAGTATTTTTGTTAAGATAGGAATGTGATTTTAGTTTTCTAACGAGATCATAGTCATATAGGCTTTGAACCAGTCAGTAGCCACGCCCAAGTGAGCTCAGAGATCGTGTCAGCAAGTAGGAACGCCCCTTTTACCAAGAGGGCATACAGTGAGGGAAAAAAGTATTTGATCCCCTGCTGATTTTGTACGTTTGCCCACTGACAAAGAAATGATCAGTCTATAATTTTAATGGTAGGTTTATTTGAACAGTGAGAGACAGAATAACAAAACAAAAATCCAGAAAAACACGTCAAAAATTTTATAAATTGATTTGCATTTTAATGAGGGAAATAAGTATTTGACCCCCACTCAATCAGAAATATTTCTGGCTCCCAGGTGTCTTTTATACAGGTAACAAATTGAGATTAGGAGCACACTCTTAAAGGGAGTGCTCCTAATCTCACCTTGTTACCTGTATAAAAGACACCTCTCCACAGAAGCAATCAATCAATCAGATTCCAAACTCTCCACCATGGGCAAGACCAAAGAGCTCTCCAAGGATGTCAGGGACAAGATTGTAGACCTACACAAGGCTGGAATGGGCTACAAGACCGTCGCCAAGCAGCTTGGTGAGAAGGTGACAACAGTTGGTGCGATTATTCGAAAATGGAAGAAACACAAAACTGTCAATCTCCCTCGGCCTGGGGCTCCATGCAAGATCTCACCTCGTGGAGTTGCAATGACCATGAGAACGGTGAGGAATCAGCCCAGAACTACACGGGAGGATCTTGTCAATGATCTCAAGGCAGCTGGGACCATAGTCACCAATAAAACAATTGGTAACACACTACACCGTGAAGGACTGAAATCCTGCAGCGCCCGCAAGGTCCCCCTGCTCACGAAAGCACATATACAGGCCCGTCTGAAGTTTGCCAATGAACATCTGAATGATTCAGAGGAGAACTGGGTTAAAGTGTTGTGTTCAGATGAGACCAAAATTGAGCTCTTTGGCATCAACTCAACTCGCCGTGTTTAGAGGAGGAGGAATGCTGCCTATGACCCCAAGAACACCATCCCCACCATCAAACATGGAGGTGGAAACATTATGCTTTGGGGGTGTTTTTCTGCTAAGGGGACAGGACAACTTCACCGCATCAAAGGGACGATGGACGGGGCCATGTACCGTCAAATCTTGGGTGAGAACCTCCTTCCCTCAGCCAGGGCATTGAAAATGGGTCGTGGATGGGTATTCCAGCATGACAATGACCCAATACATAAGGCCAAGGCAACAAAGGAGTGGCTCAAGAAGAAGCACATTAAGGACCTGGAGTGGCCTAGCCAGTCTCCAGACCTTAATCCCATAGAAAATCTGTGGAGGGAGCTGAAGGTTCGAGTTGCCAAACGTCAGCCTCGAAACCTTAATGACTTGGAGAAGATCTGCAAAGAGGAGTGGAACAAAATCCCTCCTGAGATGTGTGCAAACCTGGTGGCCAACTACAAGAAACGTCTGACCTCTGTGATTGCCAACAAGGGTTTTGCCACCAAGTACTAAGTCATGTTTTGCAGAGGGGTCAAATACTTATTTCCCTCATTAAAATGCAAATGAATTTATAACATTTTTTACATGCGTTTTTCTGGATTTTTTTGTTGTTATTCTGTCTCTCACTGTTCAAATAAACCTACCATTAAAATTATAGACTGATCATGTCTTTGTCAGTGGGCAAACGTACAAAATCACTGTAAAGGCTTGAAAGACAAATTCACATCAGACCAGAAAGCGTTGAGATGATAGTCCACACGTTTGAAATGGTTATAACGTTGAATCTCAACATGAGGTGAAGAAGATAAACTCACTAGACCAGAACATTGCCAGTCTGCAGCTGTCCGTGTAAAGTGATCTAGAACTTTGACTAAAGACATGAGGTGAGAAGGAGAAAATCCCATCTCAGACAATCATTGGTGCATCTGAGTATCTGCTCTATTTGAACACTCCACTCCAAGCCAGGACAACTAAGAAGAAGGTCATTGTGACCTCTGGTGGACAAGCAGAGCCTTACACTGAAACAGGACACTAAAACCGACTCCTTCCCATAGAAGGATTGATTGGTTTCAACGGAGAGACGACTAATGAAGACATATACACGTAAATACATTCATGACTTCTTACCCAAACGGGCGGTGGTTCGTGAGCAAAGTATTATGATTACTTTGAGGGTAGCTTCCAAATGTATCAACGATAAGTTTGACTCTCTCTTTGTCTCTCCCTTTCCCTCTCCCTATCTACCCCTCCCTCTTTTGATAATCAAGCAGCCATGCTGTTGTTAGTCCACTAGGGACTTTTTCTCATGTATTAAGTATGTATGTATTCTGTGTTATTATTTAATTAGCTAGTAAATAAATAATTAAGCCAATTTGTGTAGTGCTGAATCATAAGTAAAGCTGGGGGTCCTTGCGGATCCAAGAATTCTGCAACCGTTCAGAATAAGACTGATAAGAGGTAATGATTGACACGTTGACTGTTTTATACATATTGATAGGTAAAGAACTTTTAGAGTTTATTTCGGGAGATGTTAACTCTATAAACAACTTCTTCCGTGGTGCCCCAAATCCTAATGAGTTAATTGTTACATGATTAATTTAATCGAGTAACAATTCAACATAGTTAGGTGATTTGATAAATAACAGTCATCATATTAATGAAAGTCACGTCACGACAATTGGATTCCCCGTGCTAGGAATCTAAGACAGAATTATGCCTTACTGATGAATTCCGTCTATATGAATTGTGTAGCAGATTACATTATATACCATTAGAGCTGTAAGCAGGATTTGTTGTTGAGATGTGTGTGTTTCCATTTGAACAATATTCTAGAGGTTGACTCCGGTGTTGTATATCTGATGAAGAGTCAGTGTGTAGGGTGAATTACTGAATTCTTGTGAGCCAGGACATATGGAAATGTGAGAAAAAATATTCCTTTGGCAAAAGCGAAGTATTATATCTCTGTCTCTCGCGATTCAGGAGCAAGCAGATTCGGTCAGTATTAATTTCTTGAGCGAGGAAATATGGGCCGGCCGATTTTAGAAATTTGAGAAGATATATTCGTAGGACCGAAGCAAAGTTATTATCTCTCTTTCTCTTGCATTTCAGTAGCATGAGTAGATAAAGGCAAGTATTTATTTATGTTACCGCGTGTTCCGGTAAACATTGCTAGCGAAGAAATGCCGATTGGGTTGAACGTGAGACGTTGTTAGTAAACCCATTCCCTATCAGAAGGGAATCCTGTGTGCTGGGAAGTGAACATTCCGGTAAAAGACAGGCTAGCTTTGCATTAGATGCTAAGTTAACAAAGGGAGAGCAGCCATTTCCCTTTGTTCACAGCAAAATCCCGCACATTGGGCGACAGAAGTTCCGCCTCCTCGGGACTCCCGTTTGACTTCAGCATTCTGGGATCAGTGACTCCTGGTGGTGAAGAATTGCCAGTATTTTCTTTGTAAAAAAAATATATATTCCATGTGAGGGCAACCTCTTCTCACATTTGTAACAACTGGTTACACTTATGATATCTAACCAATCTCAACTGATTGGATATTGTTGTTTTGTTCAATTTAACAAGGACATTAAATTGCCAAACAAACCTTTTACCAGGTTGATCATTTGGATAAGGACCATTAATTTGTTCCAACCAAAGAGACTTTTCCACATTAACCAAGATACAGAGATGCCTCCAGGTTAATTAAAGTGTAATTCCCAGATAGCCTTTACAGGTATGATTAATCATTAACATTGATTAATCAGTTAAATTTGCCTTTGCAAATTAATTCATGTCCAACTCCCATATTACTGATCCAGTACTGATGATTCATTAACGTCTATAAATAGATGAAAATCGTATTTGTAGCTTCCAATGACTCAAAACCCACATTTTGAAAAAAAAAAAATATATATATATTTGTTTTTAATAATGTCCAAGCTACCAGAGGGGGTGGTCCCCATTCCCCCGCTAATTAGTGAATCCTCACCCATACAAGGATTGATCGCTGGCCTCAGCAGCGATATAAACCCTAACTATGCCATTAGTGGAAAAACAGCAGAAATTGCGACGAACGCCATCCAAAATAAACCATCGGGCGCAGGCCTTGTAAAGTTTCTCTCCAGTTTAGCCCTGATGTATGGCCACCATCAGAGATTGACATCGGTCCTGTACCACAGTGCACAGCAGAAGCACAGGCAAGAAACGGTTGATGGATAGGCGGAGAGAACCGGGAAACTAATGGCAAAAGCAGAAGAGAAAAAGATTCTGCTAGCCGAGGAACTTCATTTGAAAACTGAACAATTAAAGGTAATGGCAAAAACTTATGACGACGAACAAGCAAAAACTCTTCAACAAAATCGTCTTCTACAGGAACAACTCGATTTAGCCAAAACTAAAAAACGATGGGGTCCACGCCAAACTAGATAAGTCTGACGAGTTATCTACAAACAGGGGCGCGCAACTTGATAACATGCATGCAGTTTTGATGAACATTACTCATAGCAATAATGTTCTAGTCCAAATGCAATGACCAAGTTGGATGACAAAACAGCGGAACTCATTGAAGTCACTGACCAAGTGAATGATGAGAGAACCCAGGTGATGAAGATGGAGAAAGTGATCTCTAAGCAAGCAGAGGAAATCTCATCACTGAATCTCTCGCTCCGCACTCAAGACCTCGACCTGTAAACCATAACAGATAGGTATGAGGCCTAACGGAGCAAGTGCGACACTCACGTGTCTAAAATAAGTACTCTAAGTGCTCAAGTGGACTCTGCTATGCAGCAGAATACCACCTCTAGGTACCATCTGGAGGAATTCCAGAACAGTCACGCGCTACAGCGTGACCACCCAACCAAGCAACCAAGCTCGCAAACGGAGCTCGGTACACAAAGGAGTGAAGATGACAGAAGATTTCAGACTTTGCCTCTCTCAGGTGTCCCTCAGTCTTCTCCTCTTGGCCATTCGGCACAGAGTAATCTGGCGCCTCTTCGCCAACAAAGCCAAAGCTTGGCTTCTCCTCTTGGCCTTTCGGCCCAAATTTCCCCACATGATGAAGCAAACCATCTCCGGGCACTTGGCACGGAACGCCTTGACAAAATCGTCAAAAACTTCCACAACTTTGACCCCGTTCCAGGGAAGCCAAACGACACTGAGATGTTCTTAGCAGACATAGAGGATGCCTTGGATGGCTACCCGAACGCTACGGGTGCTTGACAGGCTTTACCTGTTAATGCGAATGTCGAATAGACACGTGACAAGGTTCATCCGTCTACAACAGCAACACATGCAAAACGACTATGCGAAACTTGCCACAGCTTTGAAAATAGAATTCAGTGGTTCTGCGACTCGCAAACACGACAGCTCGTTGGCTAACTGTCAAACAAGCTTGGAATGAACACCCACAAGCATACTATCATAGGCTTCGTTCAGCTTACTTTGGCCTATTCACTGAAACAGGAATGGAAGAGCTATTACCATTCAAACAAATGTTTCTGTCGAACATGTATCCCAACTTCATTTCCTACTTGGGTCCTACAGCCCACGTTGGTTTGCCAATCTTAGACCTCAGAGAGCTTGCGAGCACAGTTTTTGAGGCGTCAAAACTGCGCAGCACTAAGAGCCCTGACATCTCAGGTTTGAAGATTGAACAGGAGCACTCACTCCAGTTAGAGGGCGCATCATCACCTATTGGAGAGTTGAGAGATGACGAACAACAACGGGTTCTACCATGAAACCATGATACCAATACCCACCGCGGTAAAAATAACTGTAAAGTACATTGCCAGAGAAACTACCGCTACAATCAACCTGATCGCTACGTTCCTGCACCCAACCCACACAGTGTCAAAGCACAAGGATAACAAATGTAACAAAGGGTTCAATGACGATCAAAACGTAACCCGATGCTCTTTAGAAGCTTTGCTAAGAGAAGTACTAAAACAAGAAAAAGTTGAAAAAGGGGAAAAAGATAAGTCACTATGACTAGACATGGAATTGCTGGACAACAGATCCGCCGGAATTAACACCCTTAGTGAGGACGTAAACGATAAACTTACTCCCGCTGTCGAAAGTACCCCTTGGGAAAAAGAAGTTTCAACACCTCTTGGTGCAGAATCTGATCCAAGGAGATATTACGATTTCTCGTCACATTCAGTCAGGAAACCTGATTGACTATTTATTAGCCTGCAGTCTCTGTGAGTGAGAAACGTCCCTCCTCCTTGGAGTCTTGCAATACTGTAGCTGAGATTAACTTCTCTTGTCCTTCGGACACTTCCGCAAGCACTGCGGCCGTCTCAGGAATAAAAACATTGACGTGCAGAGTGTACACTGCTTCCGATGATACCTTTTCTGCTTTAAGGGGGACTGAAACCCCTTATAACGAAACTAACAGTGTCAGTTCCGCAACTGACCCGTTGACTCCCACTGGTGAAACACTGTGCGATATCGCAAAAAGATATCCTCGTCTCAGTTCGCAGGTACTGGAACGGTTGCCACACGCGGATGCTGTGTTGACTGGCAGGCCACGACAGCCACTGAGCATTTTGATGCACAAACACCAGGATATTTAGTTGAAAGGTTACAGCCAATCTACTAACAATGTGGCTGCTGATGACTCATACAAAGGGTCCGACCTTTTCATTTGTGCCTCGGACACCAACACCAACCACTGGTGGGCGGGGTCCCAAGACACAAAGGGGGGGAATACTAGCCCAACTCCCAAAAAAAAATTGTAACAATAATCATTCCTTGCCATGTGTAGTCTCAACTACAATGCAACGAGTAAATGTTCTTATCATGTGGTCCGGTAGGTTAACATTGCTGAATAAATCGGTAGGATAGCTGGTCCCCTTGGGTACCAGTACCAATGCCAGCAACAGTCAGTCCAGCCACACTCAGTAAGAAGGTTAGAGACCTAACAAGTCAAATTGCCCTTGATAACAGCGACAGAGGAGGTAGTAGTCACTCAGATTGCAACACGTGGAAGGGAATCTCCCAAAACACTCTTCTGATGGTTAACACACATGCCACTAATAAATTGAACGCTCCATTCAGGAGGAAAGTTATTAGAAATCATGAACCATGATCACACCGCGTACGACTGGTTCCGTGCTTATAGAGTACTTCCGTCGTGAGGTTAGCTCCTCCATGGATAACATGGCTATAAAATAGACTCCTTCATACCTATCGCCACTACAATGGTGTAAAACACATTGACATTGGCTTGAGGTCGGCACCAATTCTTACTGACACACCGTCATTGACACAAAAATTATCTGATGAAGTCAGACTCATTCTGAACCGGTTGCAGCCTTCCAGGATACTTGGTTTTCTTTCACTTGGCATGTGCGCTTGTGTAAGTACAACAGAACATGTGGGCATAATGTACAACGGTAGTCCACACGGTTGAAATGGTTATAACAATGAATCTCAACATGAGGTGAAGAAGATAAACTCACTAGACCAGAACATTGCCAGTCTGCAGCTGTCCGTGTAAAGTGATCTAGAACTTTGACTAAAGACATGAGGTGAGAAGGAGAAAATCCCATCTCAGACAATCATTGGTGCATCTGAGTATCTGCTCTATTTGAACACTCCACTCCAAGACAGGACAACTAAGAAGAAGGACATTGTGACCTCTGGTGGACAAGCAGAGCCTTACACCGAAACGGGACACTAAAACCGACTCCTTCCCATAGAAGGATTGATTGGTTTCAACTGAGAGACGACGAATAAAGACATCTACACGTAAATACATTAATGACTTCTTACCCAAACGGGCGGTGGTTCGTGAGAAAAGTATTATGATTACTTTGAGGGTAGCTTCCAAATGTATCAACGATAAGTTTGACTCTCTCTTTGTCTCTCCATCTCCCTCTCCCTATCTACCCCTCCCTCTTTTGATAACCAAGCAGTCATGCTGATGTTAGTCTGCTAGGGACTTTTTCTCAAGTACGTATGTATTCTGTGTTATTATTTAGTTAGCTAGTAAATAAATAATTAAGCCAATTTGTGTAGTGCTGAATCATAAGTAAAGCTGGGGTTCTTGCGGATCCAAGAATTCTGCGACCATTCAGAATGAGACTGATAAGAGGTAATGATTGACACGTTGACTGTACAGCTATTTTCAGGTCTCTCCAGAGATGTTCGATCGGGTTCAAGTCCGGGCTCTGGCTGGGACACTCAAGGAAATTCAGAGACTTGTCCCGAAGCCACTCCTGCATTGTCTGAGGTCCTGAGCGCTCTGGAGCAGGTTTTCATCAAGAATCTCTCTGTGCTTTGCTCCGTTCATCTTTCCCTCGATCCCAGTCCCTGTTGCTGAAAAACATCCTCACAACGTGATGCTGCCACCACCATACTTCACCGTAGGAATGGTGCCAGGTTTCCTCCAGACGTGACGCTTGGTATTCAGGCCAAAGAGTTCCTTCTTGGTTTCATCAGACCAGAGAATCTTGTTCCTCATGGTCAGAGTCCTTTAGGTGCCTTTTGGAAAACTCCAGGCGGTCTGTCATGTGCCTTTTACTGAGGAGTCTGGCCTGATTGGTGGAGCGCTGCAGAGGTGGTTGTCCTTCTGGAAGGTTCTCCCATCTCCACAGAGGAACTCTGGAGCTCTGTCAGAGTGACCATCGGGTTCTTTGTCCCCTCCCTGATCAAGGCCCTTCTGCCCCGATTGCTCAGTTTGGCCAGGCGGCCAGCTCTAGGAAGAGTCTTGGTGGTTCCAAACCTCTTCCATTTAAGAATGATGGAGGCCAGTGTGTTCTTGTGGACCTTCAATGCTGCAGAAAGTTTTTGGTACCCTTCCCCAGATCTGTGCCTCGACACATTCATGTCTCTGAGCTCTACGGACAATTCCTTCGACCTCATGGTTTGGTTTTTGCTCTGACATGCACTGTCAACTGTGGGACCTTGTATAGACAGGTGTGTGCCTTTCCAAATCATGTCCAATCAATTGAATTTACCACAGGAGGACTCCAATCAAGTTGTAGAAACATCTCAAGGATGATCAATGGAAACAGGATGCACCTGATCTCAATTTCGATTCTCATTGCAAAGGGTCTGAATACTTATGTAAATAAGGTATTTCAGTTTTTTTGTTTCCAAAAAAATCTAAAAACCAGTTTTTGCTTTGTCATTATGGGGCATTGTGTGTAGATGTATTTAATCAATTTTAGAATAAGGCTGTAACGTAACAAAATGTGGAAAAAGTCAAGGGGTCTGAATACTTTCCGAATGCAATGTAAATAACAATAACGAGGCTATATACAACGTGCAGGGTTATGAGGTAGTTGAAATCACATCTTTAAAAACACAGCCACAGATGAGTGCACTAATTAGTTTGATATTCACCCTTCTACGAGTGTAGGAAGTGGATATGAATACAGTGGCTTGCGAAAGTATTCAACCCCCTTGGCATTTTTCCTATTTTGTTGCCTTTCAAACTATAATTAAAATTGATTTTTGGGTGGTGTGTATCATTTGATTTACACAACATGCCTACCACTTTGAAGATGCAAAACAGAAAACTTGAGCGTGCATAAATATTCACCCCCCAAAGTCAATACTTTGTAGAGCCACCTTTTGCAGCAATTACAGCTGCAAGTCTCTTGGGGTATGTCTCTATAAGCTTGGCACATCTAGCCACTGGGATTTTTGCCAATTTTTCAAGACAAAACTGCTCCAGCTCCTTCAAGTTGGATGGGTTCCGGTGGTATACAGCAAACTTTAAGTCATACCACAAATTCTCAATTGGATTGAGGTCTGGGCTTTGACTAGGCCATTCCAAGACATTTAAATGTTTCCCCTTAAACCACTCAAGTGTTGCTTTAGCAGTATGCTTAGGATCATTGTCCTGCTGGAAGGTGAACCTCCGTCCCAGTCTCAAATCTCTGGAAGACTGAAACAGGTTTCCCTCAAGAATCTCCCTGTATTTAGCACCATCCATCATTCCTTCAATTCTGACCAGTGTCCCAGTCCCTGCCGATGGAAAACATCCCCACAGCATGATGCTGCCACCACCATGCTTCACTGTGGGGATGGTGTTCTCGGGGTGATGAGAGGTGTTGGGTTTACGCCAGACATAGTGTATTCTTTGATGGCCAAAAAGCTCAATTTTAGTCTCATCTGACCAGAGTACCTTCTTCTATATATTTGGGGAGTCTCCCACATGGCTTTTGGCAAACACCAAACGTGTTAGCTTATTTTTTTCTTTAAGCAATGGCTTTTTTTCTGGCCACTCTTCCGTAAAGCCTAGCTCTGTGGCGTGTACGGCTTAAAGTGGTCCTATGGACAGATACTCCAATCTCCGCTGTGGAGCTTTGCAGCTCCTTCAGGGTTATGTTTGGTCTCTTTGTTGCCTCTCTGATTAATGCCCTCCTTGCCTGGTCCGTGAGTTTTGGTGGGCGGCCCTCTCTTGGCAGGTTTGTTGTGGTGCCATATTCTTTCCATTTTTTTATAATGGATGTAATGGTGCTCTGTGGGATGTTCAAAGTTTCAGATATTTTTTTATAACCCAACCCTGATCTGTACTTCTCCACAACTTTGTCCCTGACCTGTTTGGAGAGCTCCTTGGTCTTCATGGTGCTGCTTGCTTGGTGGTGCCCCTTGCTTAGTGGTGTTGCAGACTCTGGGGCCTTTCAGAACAGGTGTATACATACTGAGATCATGTGACAGATCATGTGACACTTAGATTGCACACAGGTGGACTTTATTTAACTAATTATGTGACTTCTGAAGGTAATTGGTTGCACCAGATCTTATTTAGGGGCTTCATAGCAAAGGGGGTGAATAAATATGCACACACTATTTTTCCGTTATTTATTTTTTTGAATATTTTGAAACAAGTTATTTTTTTCATTTCACTTCACCAATTTGGACTATTATGTGTATGTCCATTACATTAAATCCAGATAAAAATCAATTTAAATTACAGGTTGTAATGCAACAAAATAGGAAAAACGCCAAGGGGGATGAATACTTTTGCAAGGCAGTGTAAGTGTCTAGCAGTCTCCCCAGACTTGGACCTAATCACAGTTAAGGGAATATGGCATTTTCTCTTTTAAATATCTTAATGCACTTTTCAATCTGCATGGTAATTTATATGCTAATGCCCAGGTTACATTAGATTCACTGGCAGAGTGCTGAGTGTTATCAGGGAGAGAGAGAGGGATGGAAGGAGAAGAAAGAGAGAGTTTTCCCCTGGGTCTATGCCAGTAGATAATTATAAAGAGGCTTGTCAGGCCTGGAGAGTAGCCGGCTAGAGAGCACCTCAACCCCCTCTCTCCCTCTCCCACAGATCCCTGTCTCCAGAGGTCCAGCATTGGTGAACATATCTGCAGTTACAGTATATATGCAACTCATTTGAAAACGTTTAACATATCTGTATAAAGAATGAAATTATTCAACACCGAAAACTGATTTGGTAAATAAAAATAATGATTTAGTATGTTAGGGACAGCTGATCTCAAAACAGAGCTGAGCAGTGATGAGCCCTACAGGAGTGGTTAGACATCTGATCATAGGTCAGTTATTAAAGAGAGCTGAGCAGTGAGGAGCCCTATAGGAGTGGTTAGACAGCTGATCATAGGTCAGTTATTAAGGAGTGCTGAGCAGTGAGGAGCCCTATAGGAGTGGTTAGACAGCTGATCATAGGTCAGTTATTAAGGAGAGCAGAGCAGTGAGGGGCCCTATAGGAGTGGTAGACAGCTGATACGTTTGATCAGTGGCAGATAAGAGCTAGAAGAGGTCACATAGACGAGAACTCTATCCTTATTAACATAACACCTTAGGTTCTAATTGCCTTATTTGCATATCCATCATGAGCTTGGACCTCTCTCTCTCTCTCTCTCTCTCTCTCTCTCTCTCTCTCTCTCTCTCTCTCTCTCTCTCTCTCTCTCTCTCTCTCTCTCTCTCTCTCTCTCTCTCCTCCCTCTCTCTCTCTCTCTCTCTCTCTCTCTCTCTCTCTCTCTCTCTCTCTCTCTCTCTCTCTCTCTCTCTCTCTCTCTCTCTCTCTCTCTCTCTCTCTCTCTCTCTCTCTCTCTCTCTCTCTCTCTCTCTCTCTCTCTCTCTCTCTCTCTCTCTCTCTCTCTCTCTCTCTCTCTCTCTCTCTCTCTCTCTCTCTCTCTCTCTCTCTCTCTCTCTCTCTCTCTCTATGTTAATCTGGTCTAACAAATGGGGAGCGTTTAGCAGTACCCTTGGCTCGCCTTTGAGCCCCGATTGAAATATCTCCCCAAGCAACAGAGAGCCGAGCCCGAACACAAACACATAGGCAGACACACACACACGCACACTCACACACACATAGGCAGACACAAACATACACACACACACAGACACACGCACAACGAACACATATACACACATATACACACGTTTGACTACATCACACACATTTTATAACTTGGACCTGGGTCTGCAGCAGACGTATGTATTTATGGTGCAGTACTATGCTACAGTCGGATAAGACACCCACACACACACACACACACACACACACACACACACACACACACACACACACACACACACACACGTCCTGAGCAGCAGCAAGGGCAAATGTTACAACACATAACTCAACTGCAGCAAGCTCATAGAGTTTGCAGCAAAACACTGGGATGTCAAGCCCATAGAGTATGCAGCACAACACTGGGATGTCTAGCCCATAGAGTATGCAGCACAACACTGGGATGTCTAGCCCATAGAGTATGTATGCAGCACAACACTGGGCTGTCAAGCCCATAGAGTATGCAGCACAACACTGGGATGTCTAGCCCATAGAGTATGCAGCACAACACTGGGATGTCTAGCCCATAGAGTATGTATGCTGCACAACACTGGGATGTATAGCCCATGGAGTATGCAGCACAACACTGGGATGTCTAGCAATAGAGTATGTATGCAGCACAACACTGGGCTGTCAAGCCCATAGAGTAAGCAGCACAACACTGGGCTGTCAAGCCCATATAGTATGCAGCACAACACTGGGATGTCTAGCCCATATAGTTTGTATGCAGCACAACACTGGGCTGTCAAGCCCATAGAGTATGCAGCACAACACTGGGATGTCTAGCCCATGGAGTATGCAGCACAACACTGGGATGTCTAGCCCATAGAGTATGTATGCAGCACAACACTGGGCTGTCAAGCCCATAGAGTAAGCAGCACAACACTGGGCTGTCAAGCCCATAGAGTATGCAGCACAACACTGGGATGTCTAGCCCATAGAGTAAGCAGCACAACACTGGGATGTCTAGCCCATAGAGTATGCATCACAACACTGGGATGTCAAGCCCATTGAGTATGTATGCAGCACAACACTGGGCTGTCAAGCCCATAGAGTATGCAGCACAACACTGGGATGTCTAGCCCATAGAGTATGTATGCAGCACAACACTGGGCTGTCAAGCCCATAGAGTATGCAGCACAACACTGGGATGTCTAGCCCATAGCGTATGTATGCAGCACAACACTGGGCTGTCAAGCCCATAGAGTAAGCAGCACAACACTGGGATGTCTAGCTCATAGAGTATGCAGCACAACACTGGGATGTCTAGCCCATAGAGTATGCAGCACAACACTGGAATGTCAAGCCCATAGAGTATGCAGCACAACACTGGGATGTCTAGCCCATAGAGTATGTATGCAGCACAACACTGGGATGTCTAGCTCATAGAGTATGCAGCACAACACTGGGATGTCAAGCCCATAGAGTATGCAGCACAACACTGGGATGTCTAGCCCATAGAGTATGCAGCATGAGGAGGGGATGAGGAGGGGATGAGGAGGGGTGAGGAGGGGATGAGGAGGGGTGGGGAGGGGATGAGGAGGGGGGTGAGGAGGGGGTGAGAAGGTGGTGAGGAGGGGATGAGGAGGGGATGAGGAGGGGATGAGAAGGGGGTGAGGAGGGGATGAGGAGGGGATGAGGGGTGAGGAGGGGGTGAGGAATGGATGAGGAGGGGGGTGAGGAGGGTGTGAGGAGCTGGTGAGGAGGGGGGTGAGGGGGGATAAGGAGGGGGTGAGGAGGGGGGTGAAGTGGGGATGAGGAGGGGGTGAGGAGGGGATGAGGAGGGGATGAGGAGGGGTGAGGAGGTGGTGAGGAATGGATGAGGAGGGGGTGAGGAGGGGTGAGGAGGGGTGAGGAGGGTGTGAGGAGCTGGGGAGGAGGGGGTGAGGAGGGGGTGAGGAGGGGATGAGGAGGGGGTGAGGTGGGGATGAGGAGGGGGTGAGGTGGGGATGAGGAGGGAGTGAGGAGGGGATGAGGAGGGGTGAGGAGGGGGTGAGGAGGTGGAGGGAAATTATCGTCAGCAAACACACAATCAGACTAAAACCCATCTCCAGCAGTCAAGACAAAAGACTGCTGTGCTTCTGTCTCCCAATAAAATCCTTCTCCAGGTCTTTATTTTGGCTACAATGCCTTTTGGATGGGTAAAGCGGCAAACATTAGAACGAACAGACTGCAAGAAACTCCCAGCTACTCTCAATAAGAAGCAAGAAGTCAAGTGCAAAGATAAACTAGGATTTTGATAAGGTTTTAGTCAGAGTGAGGCACATGAAGTGGACAGCTACTTTCATGCAAATGAGCACAAGAGATAAGACACAGCCGTGGGAATAGCTGTCATCTTTCCAGAGGGTAGAGAAGACAAAGATAAAGTTATCGTATCCATATTCAGGAGCAATTGTGCACGGTCTGTATATATTTGCATTATTGTGATATAAAGGTGTTATAGTCAACTCATAAAGATAGTAAAGCAAATAGGTCTGTGGAAGTGACCTAAAGGCTACGCAAAGCATTTAAAAAGTGCTTTCCACAAAGGAGTAACTCTCCGTCCTACATCTGGAAGTTTTTATAAGAACCCCGTGGTATAATTAACCAATAAGGCCCGAGGGGGTGGGGTATAGGGCCAATATACCACGGCTAAGGGCTGTTCCTCTGCAATGCGGAGTGCCTGGATATAGCCCTTAGCCGTGGTATATTGGCCATATACCACAAATCCCTGAGGTGCCTTATTGCTATTATAAACTGGTTACCAACGTAATTAGAGCAGTAACAATAAACGTATAAATATACGGTCTGATATACCACGGCTGTCAGCCAATCAGCATTCAGGACTCGAACCACCCAGTTTATAATAAAGGTTAGGATTAGTTTTGATTAGGACCCTGTGTTATATTAAAGGTTGTGTTCCTCTCTTTATACAGTTCACACTGACTTTGCTTTGATAAGTGCAGGCCTTAGATCAGCCGTTCCCAAACTATTCTGGTGCCATGATGACCTACCTACAGTCTTTTGAATTTCCTTATGACCCTCAAGATGAACAAACAATATTTCTAGCCACAGCCCATTAAGCCACAACCCAAATAGGACCTATCTGTCACCTATTTCAGACCAGCCATTTGGGAAAAAGTGCCATAGATTGTTTATCATCAGTATCACATCCTGGAAGAATAACAATCTCCCATAGGCTCTAGCAATATGGCAACATGTGGGAAACATGAAAGGGTTCAGCATGAAATATCCACAAAACACCTACTCTGTACACACACACACACACACACACACACACATATGCACGCACACACACACACACACAAACGCGCACCACACACACACCTGCCCTTAACCATATGTGCTATTCGCTCCCTGGTTCTTTTTAATGAGAGTGTAGCAAAGGCGTCGCTACGCTAGGGGATCCAGGGTTGAGGGATATATGAGAGCCATATGTTGCAGAAGTGAATACACGTGTTAGCATCACTCAACGGGTGTGTGAGACCCCATACTGGGCGTCAGGCTCTCTTTGTCGTGGTCAGAGCTTAGGGCAGACATTATTGATGAAAGGAGAGCATGAAACTGAACATAAATACTAAAGTAATAATACATCATAAAGCAGACCATTTTATCCAGGGCAAGATAAGACGACTGCTAATATTCTCTATATGTGAGGCGGTACAAGAGGGCGACTGGAGCTTGGCCAAAGAGTGGCTTGTTTTTGGTACCTTCTCTCCTTACAACAAGATCTACATTCTGACGGGCATCAGAATGGCCTGCCTCCACGAGTCCAGCACCTCTGCCCTCTTCATGCTGAAAAATGGCTCCCTGGGGTCCTTCCTCCCATGACCCTGCTGGTATAGGTCACCGAGGAGAAGCCTGCACAGCCAGAGCCCTCTGGTCCTATAGACCCTGAGGTATACAGATGCTTAACAGGACAGCTTTTAAAATGTTGATGTAGTGCTGAGGAAGCTAAAGAAGCCCACCCTCTCAGTTCTAACAGACTGAACTGTCTGGGTAGCTATAACTCAGGACACACTCCCTCCTGGTCCATCTAACAGAAGAACATCAACATATATCATATCAGTTATGGGGCCTCTCTTAGTAGCCTATATATCATCTTCCTGTCACATCTGGATATTTCTAACCTGGATCGGAAATTCTGATTAACCCCTGCACTGCCACAGAATACTGTAGGGGTAGGATTGGGGAAACTCTGGAAGCTAACAGTCTTCAGGTCTCATGAAAGGCTACCCATCATGCACGAGTGGTTCACTGACCAACCTCTGTTACTGATGGATGAACTAGAGCAAACTGAATGTGTGAGACATTTTCAGCCACTCTAGTAGGAAATGGAGGTACTGTACACTAAAAAGTGCTATTTTATTATTCATGCCTAAACGCCTCGGTTTAAATAAAAAACAAGCACTTTTTACTCAACCTTTCCCTACCAAACAGGCATTTAGGAACACTAAAACAATGCAAATGGGTGTTTACACGTTTTACAGCTTAAAGTGAAACAGCATTTCTCACAATCTGCAATTTTGAAATCAATCAATCAGTGTTTACCGGTTGTAACAGAACTGAACAAGAACAAAATGTTTGCAATTGCCCTCTTGGACATTGACAAACAGACTGAAGCAAGCTTGCACATGTCTGGTAGAAATACTTATTTAATACATGAACCCATACTTGCATTCTTGGTATGCAGCGACAATGTAGCTACCATGTTGAGTGCCACAGAGCCCGTAGTTATAATCAATAAAAGTCATTAACAATCCCTCTGGGTCGTGCTGCACCCTCTGGCTCTACAAGGTTGCTTCAGCTGAAACCTTTTTATTGGTTTAATTCCTTTTCAAATCAGTTTCGTATTCATTTCATTTCTAAATTACATTTCAGTTTTTTTCTCCTTACATTAGGATTGAGTAATTATACTGTTTAATTAATCATTGATTAATAATGTATTGTATCACTGTGCTGTTAATAATTTGTTACTGATTCTATAGAAGAGGCTATAATTGTTTGGCTGTAAGTGGTACACAGTGTAAGTGTAAATGGTTTCAATTGGTTTTGGTGTGAATGTTTTGGTCTGTCAGTCAGCAGCTCTGTGATTTCGCCTTGGGTGAGTGCTATGTGGGATCATTGGGACGCCCCTACCCCGTTGAAGTTGATATTTAAAATGGTTAAGGTAAGGGTTAGGGTTATGTAAAGGTTATGGTTAGGGTTAGGGTTAGGGTATGGGGTTAGGGTTTAGGGTATGGACATCCCAAGGATCCCGGATTGCGCCGTCTAAAGAGAGCCTAAGGGATACACTGGCTGCACCTGTTGTTCCCTGTGCTGGCTGTGGTGGAGTGAGCACCTGCTCACAGGGCTGCTGTGTGGCTGTCTGTGTCCTTAGCAGGCAAAACAGTGAAACCATTCACACTCCCTCAGACTGTCTGCATGCCTCCCCCCCTCTCTTTTTTCACACTCTGTCTCTCTATGTCTCTCTCTCTTTATCTCTCTCTCTCTCTCTTTCTACTTTCTGTCTCACTCTCTCCTCCTTGCACTACCCCGTTCTCTCTCATCCTCTCACTCCCCATCTTTACTTATCTCTCTCTGCACTTCACTCCATGTCCCTCTCCCCTCTCTCTCTCTTCTCTCTCTCCTCCCCCTCTCGTTCGACACAAACATAAACAACTGCGACCAGAGGCTGTTAAAGTCCTCTACTGGAACTCGCTGGCCCTGAAAAAAAAGGGAGGAGCTGTAAACAATAAATAAATAATAACGGGTAAATCACTCTGCCGGCCCCAGGAATGGCAGCAGTAAGTGAGCAGTTTTCCTTGCCACTGAGGAACGTGATAGGTGCTTAAGGGATCCGCAGTGGGCTGTAAGTCTGATGGACACAAACATTGAGAGTGGGTGGTGTGTTGGCAGCCTGGGCTTTAGTGTACAGTATATTCAGCATCTCTGTCTTTGGGATTTAGCCCTATAAAGCTGCCTGATGTTGATCCCTCTTCTCTCAAGCCTCCCTCTGGTCATCACTATCTGGTCATGCTAGAAAGGACACAAGTACAACTCTATCTTGTGATTATAGCCACTAACCTTAACCTTACCCCTCATTAAGACCACAAAGCTCATCCAATTTGGTCCATTCAAGCATGGCCATCTAGTGACTACTGCTCCTTCTCCTTCACACGTTCAGCTCTTTATGAGAATGGTCTGACCCCATGCTATAACTTCCCTTAGGAATGGTCTGACCCCATGCTATAACTTCCCTTAGGAATGGTCTGACCCCATGCTATAACTTCCCTTACAGGCATCATTAGTACCTCCCACTCACAGTCAGAGATATAGAGTCCAGCAAACCCTGTCATCCCATCTCCAGTTCCAAAGCCATTACATTCTAGTAAGAATACACAATACCCACAGTTCAACGTCTAGTTTTGATTTACGTTTGGTTTAAATGTCAACTAACGTGAATTCAACATTAAATCAACTAAACATTTTACCATGTCATTGGATTTAGGTTAAAAGTTGGGTGAAAGAAAGACTAAATTCCTTTACGTTGATGACTTTTTGCAAATCCAATCAGTTTTCCACATTGATTCAATGTCATTTTTTTGTTGTTGAAATGACGTGGAAACAACATTGATTCAACCAGTTTTTGGCCAGTGTGTCGAATGTAATGTTTGCAGAACTCTGTAGGGTTCTGCTCCCACATCAAAAACCCTATGGACCAATCACAGGATATCTTGAGGGCATTTGGAATGAACAACAGCCAACAGGTGACCAAGAAGGGACAGTTGGGACGTACAATAAGATATTTAACTACCAATACAATTAAAAACACAAGCCTGCCATGCAAATGTCAACCACTACCCTTTTCAACCCAACTGGGTCTTGACTGGTCCCAGATCTGTTTGTGCATAGGCTAGGTCTTCCTACAGTAGGTCTCAAAGTGCTTTATATTGTTGTACACTCAGCCATAGCCCATGGAGCTACTGAAAGAATAATGAGCCAATCAATGCAATGAAGGCAGGCAAATTACCATATGTCTGACCTTTGGTCTATATCACTGAAAACCTTTAGAAAAACATCATTATTCAATCAACATCACTCTTTAATGCCACTTACTTACCCTGGTCAATTGGGGTTGAGAGTCACACTGTACAAGAATGACCCAACATGTAGGAATAAAAAAAAACTAGCATTATTGCATAGGATGATTAAGAGCTGTTGTTCCATATAGGATTAACATGTAGACTAATTGTCAACATGATTAAACTAATCAAATTCACCATTGTCATCCTTATGATCAGAATAACTGATAAGAAAAACTTTAGTGATCATGCCCACATGAAACTAATGGACTACATCATGCAAGTGATGGAACACATTATTATTTAAACAAAAATCAATTCATCCATGTCCAATTATGAAAACAATGATGCATTCAATAACACCAAGAACACAGAGCCCAGACAGTATAGCAACCACGGGAGACACGTACCTCAAAAGAATATGCCACAACACCCTTTGTCATTGTCAATAACCAAACAAAGCATTCAATGGCAGCTGATTAAACATAACATGTGTACATTCAGAGCACCAGCCACCGAAGGCACCGCCTCGGTAAAAACGATGGTACTGCGAACGCAATACCTGTTCACCATACATCCTCCACCATCTCGCTCTACCGCTTAGCTCACTCACCATTCACTGTGCGAGATGGACAGGTATGCAGGCGATGTCTGGTCTGTTGCCAGTCGTCCTCTCGTATGCAGACAGGTTTTCCTCCACCTCTGAAATCAACACAAACGGTGGAGCACGGCACCAAGATCTCTCTGGGTCTTGGTAATCACAATGCCTGAATGAGAATCGGCTATTAAGCTACCTATCCCCTCTGTAGCACCTGTCTCTTCCTCGAGCGGCTTCTGCGCGTAACAGTGGCATCCCCGTTATCTTCCAGTGAACGCGTCCAGACCAGTCCAGACCTTTCCAATAAACCTTTTCCGGGTAATAGCGAAATACGGTACCTGCAGGTGCAGTGCTTTTTTAATAGGCTACATTCCAGTGCCTTGTGTGATGAGGATATTTTTCCGGCACCACTGCAAATCACACAATGAAACGCAAGAGTGGGCTATACTCGGTGTAGAGGGGTAAGCATCACCTTCAAATGACTAGAAGGCATAGGCTATATGTGCAGACAAAATACTCATGAGTCTTTCCATTTAGTCTTAATTCATTCTCTCTGTCTGTGGTCCCCAGCTGTGCAGTCTTTCCAGGTTTGCATGCAGTGCTCCCTTGACAGCCCGAGAAAGATACTGGTCAAGCTCTCAGTTATCACAGGCTCAGGCTATAATGGATATATTCCTAGACACTATGTTGAGGACGGATACCAATGCAGAATGTCTCCTATATCCAATAATACATCAAATCAAATCGAATGTTATTGGTCACATACACATATTTAGAACCACCAACACAGGGGTCCATTTCAAAACGACACAGCACCCCACAATGCATGAATGGGGACGTCATTTCTCTCTCTCTCTCTCTCTCTCTCTCTCTCTCTCTCTCTCTCTCTCTCTCTCTCTCTCTCTCTCTCTCTCTCTCTCTCTCTCTCTCTCTCTCTCTCTCTCTCTCTCTCTCTCTCTCTCTCTCTCTCTATTTATCTTGCTCTCTCTTTCTTTCATGCACACATACACATTTTGGTTTGTTCTTGCATATTCAAATCTAGCAGGTATTTTGGTCATGAAAAATATACTGAGTGTACAAAACATTAAGAACATCTCCCTAATATTGAGTTGCACCCCCCCTTTTCCCTTCAGAACAGCCTCAATTTGTCGGGGAATGGACTATACAAGGTGTCGAAAGTGTTTCACAGGAATGCGTCCCACAGTTGTGTCAAGTTGGATGGATGTCCTTTGGGTGGTGGATCATTCTTGATACACACAGGAAACTGTTGAGTGTGAAAAACCCAGCAGTCTTGCAGTTCTTGACAACAACAGGTGCGCCTGGCACCTACTACCATACCCTGTTCAATGGCACTTAAATATTTGGTCTTGCCCATTCACCCTCTGTATGGCAAACATTCACATGTAACATGTAAGCCATTTAGCAGGCGCTTTCATCCAATGCGACTTACAGTCATGCGTGCATACATTTTATTTATGGGTGGTCCCAGTACTCTACCGACTGAGCCACACAGGACCACTACACAATCCATGTCTCAATCGTCTCAAGGCTTAAAAATCCTTCTTTAACCTGTCTCCTCCCCTTCATCTACACTGATTGAAGTGGATTTAACAAGTGACATCAACAAGGGATCATAGCTTTCACCTTGATTCACCTGGTCAGTCTATGTCATGGAAAGAGCAGATATTCTTAATGTTTTGGACACTCAGTGTATAACAAACACAAAAATTATCGAAAAAATATAAAAACATTAGGTTCTGTCTTTGAACACTGTGGCATATCATCAGGCTAGAAATGTAGCATAACATTAGGCTAGAAATGTAGCATATCATTAGGCTAGAAATGTAGAATATCATTAGGCTAGAAATGTAGCATATCATTAGGCTAGAAATGTAGCATATAATTAGGCTAGAAATGTAGCATATCATTAGGCTAGAAATGTAGCATATAATTAGGCTAGAAATGTAGCATATCATTAGGCTAGAAATGTAGCATATAATTAGGCTAGAAATGTAGCATATCATTAGGCTAGAAATGTAGCATATCATTAGGCTAAAAATGTGGAACAAACTGCAAATGTCTATTTTGGAGAATGAAATTCAGGTAAGGATCCAATAAAATGTTATCTAACAAAATTATTTTATAACCCATGAAGGACAAATCTGGGTGTGAAAATGTCAAAGATTAAAATAACCTAAAAACACTGCATAATAAAGGAACCACTGCTGGTGGAGTGAATAGAGTGAGAGGTAAGATGAGAGTGTGATCATTTCCCACAGGGAATTATGCTGTCATCGACTCCCATCGCCATCAGTGGAAGCTGTCAAAACTAAGGAAACAAGATGATGTGGGAGGACATGGAAGCGGCTGAGTGGCAGGTGTCTTCAGAAAAGCATCTCAACAAATAAGAACAGGGTAACTCTATAATTTTGGACAGTAATGATATATTCACTAAATCAAATTTGTTGTAGCCTATTCATAATATTCTGTGAGGTAGGAGAGCCAAAGTCATTGTTGTAAATTATGGTTTTCCTAATTACATAAATATCCATCTGTGACATCGTATCACAGGTTCTAGGACCATGAACACAGTCAGAGGCAGATATAAATAAATATATATATATATATATATATATATATATATATATATATATATATATATATATATATATATATATATATATATATATATATATATATATATATATATATATATATATATATATATATATATATATATATATATATATATATATATATATATATATAGTTGAAGTCGGATGTTCACATACACTTAGGTTGGAGTCCTTAAAACTTGTTTTTCAACCTCTCCACAAATTTCTTGTTAACAAACTATAGTTTTGGCAAGTCAGTTAGGACATCTACTTTGTGCATGACATAAGTCATTTTTCCAACAATTGTTTACAGACAGATTATTTCACTTATAATTAACTGTATCACAATTCCAGTGGGTCAGAAGTTTACATACACTAAGTTGACTGTACCTTTAAACAGCTTGCAAAATTCCAGAAAATGATGTCATGGCTTTAGAAGCTTCTGATAGGCTAATTTACATCATTTGAGTCAATTGCAGGTGTACCTGTGGATGTATTTCAAGGCCTACCTTCAAACTCAGTGCCTCTTTGCTTGACATCATGGGAAAATCAAAAGAAATCAGCCAAGACCTCAGAAAACAAATTGTAGACCTCCACACGTCTGGTTCATTTTCCAAACGCCTGAAAGGAACCATGTTCATCTGTACAAACAATAGTACGCAAGTATAAACACCATGGGACCAAGCAGCCGTCATACCGCTCAGGAAGGAGACGCGTTCTGTCTCCTAGAGATGAACGTACTTTGGTGTGAAAAGTGCAAATCAATCCCAGAACAACAGCAAAGGACCTTGTGAAGATGCTGGAGGAAACAGGTACAAAAGTATCTATATCCACAGTAATAATAATAATAATAATATGCCATTTAGCAGACGCTTTTATCCAATGCGACTTACAGACATGTGTGCATACATTTTTACGTATGGGTGGTCCCAGGGATCGAACCCACTACCCTGGCGTTACAAGCACCATGCTCTACCAATTGAGCTACAGAGGACCACATCAAGGCCTATATCGACATAACCTGAAAGGCCGCTAAACAAGGAAGAAGCCACTGCTCCAAAACCACCATAAAAAAGCCAGACTACGGTTTGCAACTGCACATGGGGACAAAGATCGTACTTTTTGGAGAAATGTCCTCTGGTCTGATGAAACAAAAATAGAACTGTTTGGCCATAATGACCATCGTTATGTTTGCAGGAAAAAGGGGGTTGCTTGCATGCCGAAGAACACCATCCCAACCGTGAAGCACGGGGTGGCAGCATCATGCTGTGGGGGTGCTTTGCTGCAGGAGGGACTGGTGCACTTCACAAAATAGATGGCATCATAAGGAAGGAAAATTATGTGGATATATTGAAGCATTATCTCAAGACATCAGTCAGGAAGTTAAAGCTTGGTCGCAAATAGGCCTTCCAAATGGACAAGCATACTTCCAAAGTTGTGGCAAAATGGCTTAAGGACAACAAAGTCAAGGTATTGGAGTGGCCATCACAAAGGCCTGACCTCAATCCTATAGATAATTTGTGGGCAGAACTGAAAAAGCATGTGCGAGCAAGGAGGCCTACAAACCTGACTCAGTTACACCAGCTCTGTCAAGAGGAATGGGCCAAAATTCACCCAACTTATTGTGGGAAGCTTGTGGAAGGCTACCCAAAACATTTGACCCAAGTTAAACAATTTAAAGGCAATGCTACCAAATACTAATTGAGTGTATGTAAACTTCTGACCCACTGGGAATGTGATGAAAGAAATAAAAGCTGAAATAAATAATTCTCTCTACTATTATTATGACATTTCACATTCTTAAAATAAAGTGGTGATCCTAACTGACCTAAGACAGGGAATTTTTACTAGGATTAAATGTCAGGAATTATGAAAAACTGAGTTGAAATGTATTTGGCTAAGGTGTATGTAAACTTCTGACTTCAACTGTATATATATATAAAATACAAAGATTATTAAGGAATTAAGGGTTTAATTGTTTTACACAAGCTACAGTAAAATACATCAACACAAATTACTTGGATGGCTCATAGTGCTTCCGTGCTTTCACAGACTACTAGTTGACCGAGTTCACAACTGACCAAAAACAGTAACAAATAAAACTACAGCATGAAAGAAAGAGAAAACAGTTAGCCACATTTTAACATAAACAGTAAATGTTTTTTAAATACATAGGCTAACTGAAAGACAATCACCTCAAGGGAGGACGGGTTCAATTATCTAAACAATGTCCATAGCTGGGGTTCAATATACTGCTTGGACACCTTTTTGTATTTATTATGAATCCCCATTAGTTGCTGCCTTGGCATTACTGCAGTGGCATAACTTTTAAAGCAATACATAGTCTGTCAAATTTGAATAAATAAACACTGATAAAGAAAGTAAACACATACCTCAGTACAACTGACCACACCGCAAAACATTTCTTAAAAACCGCAAGGTTCTCAAAATAGTTATCCAACAGACACAGCAACGCAACGACACCACACAGACTCCACAAACTTTGGGTACAAATGTTCTCATCCCCACACTGCTCTAAGGGGCACTTTTATACTTTTTGACCTGACCTCTCCCCTTACAAAAAAAAGATTGCTGTCAGAGTGCAGTATAACTTCAGTATGTGGCAAATACTCTCTCTCTCTCTCTCTCTCTCTCTCTCTCTCTCTCTCTGTGTCTCTCTCTCTCTCTCTCTCTCTCTCTCTCTCTCTCTGTGTCTCTCTCTCTCTCTCTCTCTCTCCCCCTCTCTGTCTCTCTCTCTCTCTCTCTCTCTCTCTCTCTCTCTCTCTCTCTCTCTCTCTCTCTCTCTCTCTCTCTCTCTCTCTCTCTCTCTCTCTCTCTCTCACACACACACACACACACACACACACACACACACACAGTATCGTAATACAATCTCTGAAAACGGCAACTTTGTGAAATGTAACATTGTAACCCGGCCTCTCACTTCACTGCCTAAGGGCTACGCCCTCTCTATCCATCACTTCCGGGTCTAGTCGGACAGGGTTGTGAAAAACAACAACTGATTGTCACGATATTTAGCTAGCCAATCTACAAATGACAGATAAATATAACATTATACAGAGTACACTATCCATGTCAGGTCCAAAGAAGGATTTTCGCAGTATTGTGCAGCTTTTTTTGATAGACAGGAATATTTTATCTTGTCTGCAACCCCATCGTGAATTGGTAAGTTAGCTAACGTTAGCTAGGTTAACTAAATAGCTAACTAGCTACTATAGCTGATTGATGTTTTGACACGTAGCTTAGCCAACTAGCACTTGCTGCACCACATAGCAAGCTATTTACCGATAGCTAGCTAACGTTATTGCAATGGTTTAGCTAGCTAAACATGTCCTCCTTTTCCAAGCTATATTTCCGTCAGCTACGTTAACGTTAGCTAACGTTAGTGTATCAAGCTAGCGAGTTAGCCAACGTTAACTTTGACTATCCGTATTATTGAACAACAATGTTTACTGAGTGATTCACCATAATATGCAGTATGATGTCGAAGCTTTACCTATCAGCTTGCTTTTCCTACTAGTTGTAGGCAGAGGTGGCTGTAACTAGCTAGGTTGCTAGCTAACGTGAATACATAGTCAGCTACGTTGTAGCTAGCTAACGTTAGCTTGTGAATTCTGATATTAACTTGCATCGTTGACTAGCTGGTAGCTAACGTTACGTCTTCCTATGCCTGCAAAGCTAGCATACTACGCCTGTGCTAAGAGGTCAGGACCTTTGTTATGGCATGTATCCACAGGGTCACCTGTTCAAACCCCACTGTGACTGACCCAACTCACATAATAGTATGGTAGTAGGCTAGCTAGACGAGTAGGTCTGTATGTGCTTTGTTCATAACTAGTGCTCTTTTTGCCCACTGATCAAGTCTGCTGAGTGACTTGACCAGGTGGTGTTGGCATCTTTGCGTGCCGTCTCATTCCAAGTCCCAGGGGAACCTTAATACAGGTAGATTCTTTTCTCTGCACCATCACAGATGCTCCGTCCATCAGTGTGTCATGTGTACTGTTAGATAAGCTGTTAAGTACACTTACTTTCCCTCTCTCACCTCCCCCTCCTTCTTCCTGTCTTCAGTAGAGGATGAACGGCCTGTCCATTAGAGAGCTCTGCTGCCTGTTCTGCTGCCCTCCTTGCCCCAGCCGCATCGCAGCCAAGCTGGCCTTCCTCCCTCCAGAGCCCACCTACTCCATGCTTCCTGACCCAGAGGCTACAGCTGCGGCAGCAGCCGGGACCACGCCTGGGGGTGCTCCCCCCTCTCTGGGGGCTCCGGGCCTGCGCTCCCGGCTGGGTGGTGGTGCGGGAGACAGAGGTGGTGGTGGAGGGGGAGGAGGTGGAGGTGGAGAGGGCAGGTGGAAGCTCCATCTGACAGAGAGGGCAGAGTTCCAGTACACCCAGAGAGAGCTGGACATGACAGACGTGTTCCTGACCAGGTCCAGCCGGGGGAACAGGGTGGGCTGCATGTACATCCGATGTGCTCCCAACGCCAGGTGAGAGAAGAACTAGATTAGTATAGAGATGATGGATCCGGACATTTCTCTTGCTCTTTTGCACAACAAGGGAGTTTGTGCAGGTTTTTCTATTTATTGAGATGCATAAATTATAGTGTTCTATTTTAGTGTTCTATTTTATTCTATGGTTCTAAACATCACCCTTTCCTCCCAACCTATTCTCTTCTTTCTTTTCTGGTAACTGTTCTACCTCTCCCAGGTTCACAGTGCTATTCTCCCATGGTAATGCAGTAGACCTGGGTCAGATGAGTAGCTTCTACATTGGCCTGGGAACGCGTATCAACTGCAACATCTTCTCCTACGACTACTCTGGCTACGGTGTCAGCACTGGCAAACCCTCAGAGAAGAACCTCTACGCTGACATAGACGCTGCCTGGCACGCCCTGCGCTCACGGTAAACAGCTGTTACACACACACACACTTTTGTATTGCTATCCTTGTGGGGACCAAAGAATTGATTCCCATCCAAAATCCTATTTTCCCCAACCCTAAATCTAACCTTAACCCTTAACCTAAACATAACCCTAAAACTATACCTAACACTAACTCCTAACCCTAATTGTAACTCTAACCCTAAACCTAACCCCTAACCCTAAAATAGCATTTCCCTTGTGGGACCGGCAAAATGTCCCCACTTGTCCGAATTTTCCTTGTTTTACTATCCTTGTGAGGACTTATGGTACCCACGCGGATAGGATAGGGTAGTGCTGGGCTGAAAACTGTACACACCGTTGCCCTTCAGGAGTGAACAACAAGCACGCCTATTCAGGAGTGAATAACAAGTAGGCCTATTCAGGAATGAATAACAAGTAGGCCTATTCAGGAGTGAACAACAAGTAGGCCTATTCAGGAGTGAATAACAAGTAGGCCTATTCAGGAGTGAATAACAAGTAGGCCTATTCAGGAGTGAATAACAAGTAGGCCTATTCAGGAGTGAACAACAAGTAGGCCTATTCAGGAGTGAATAACAAGTAGGCCTATTCAGGAGTGAACAACAAGTAGGCCTATTCAGGAGTGAATAACAAGTAGGCCTATTCAGGAGTGAATAACAAGTAGGCCTATTCAGGAGTGAATAACAAGTAGGCCTATTCAGGAGTGAACAACAAGCACGCCTATTCAGGAGTGAATAACAAGTAGGCCTATTCTGGTCCTCTCTGGGTGTGTATTTGTTTACTCAGTTATCTGTGTGTGTGTGTCCCAGGTATGGCATCAGCCCAGAGAACATCATCCTGTACGGGCAGAGTATTGGCACGGTACCGACGGTGGACCTGGCATCCAGGTTTGAGTGTGCTGCTGTGGTGCTCCACTCCCCTCTCACCTCTGGCATGAGGGTTGCTTTCCCCGACACCAAGAAGACCTACTGCTTCGACGCCTTCCCCAAGTGAGTCACACACACAAAGCACATTAGAATGCTAAATTTAGATCCACAACAACAGAAATTGTCACAAAGGCCTACATCCTTTGGCTATAAAGAAATATTGTGACTCCTCAGCTAAAAGCACGTTAGAAAACAATCGTAAACATATGACATGACAGAAACAATGACATCAACGACAGGTTATGAAGCATAACTCAAAGCTGCTTATAGACTCCTTAAAAACGGACTATACATGACTTTAAAACTTGAGTATAGACTGCTTGCAAACTGCTTGTAACCTGTGTATTGCAGCATAGAGAAGGTGTCTAAGATCCCGTCCCCGGTGCTGATCATCCACGGGACGGAGGACGAGGTGATAGACTTCTCCCACGGCCTGGCTCTGTTTGAGCGCTGTCCCAAGGCCGTGGAGCCCCTGTGGGTGGAGGGGGCGGGGCACAACGACATAGAGCTGTACAGCCAATACCTGGAGAGACTACGACGCTTCATCAACCAAGACCTGGCCGCAGCACACACCTGAGAGAGGAGGAGGTGAGGGGGTGTGTGTGTGTGTGTAAGGAGCTGTACAACAACATCAAACTACAGCCTTAAGTCAGTAGAAAAGGAGCATCCACTATGCTGTGTGTGTGTGGCTGTGTGTGTGGTTGAGGTTGTGTGCGTTGACTCATGGAAATGTGAGATGTTGATATGGACACCTGTCAGACACCTGGAAACGTGTTCCTAGAGACTTCCTGAGGCAGAGTGTTTGTACAATACGAATGGTCTTTTCTGTGTACAAAAATGTATGTACTACTCACAGAGTTGAAGATGCTCTCTGTATGGACCTGAGCTGATATCACTCCTCCCTGTGTCTGCAGTGGACAGCTGTCTGTCTGCTTTTATCTCTGTCTTTCTCCCCGTCTCTCTAATAATCAACATCTCTCTTTGGATTTCGTTCAACTATGTAGTCCTGTCCTAACTAAGGACTAGGGGAAGAATAGAACTGGCCTTTGAGAGTCATTGACACATGACTATAAGAAAGTCTGCTCTCCTGTGAGTGTGTGTCTTTGGCTGTAGAAGGCAGCCATTTGAACTTCTTCTGAGCTGAAGGTTGTGATAACTGAGTGAGGGTGGGGAATGAACGATGTACTGCAGTATTACTCTGACTAGTTGTTTGACTGTTGCCCGTTCATATTATCTAATGTGTCTGAAGCCTGAGATGAACATGGATAGTCTGATCCCAGATCTGTTTGTGGTCTGTTTGTGATCTGTTTGTGGTCACAAACAGATCTGGAATCAGGCCCATAAAAAATTAGCTAGTTTGTTTTCTTCTGTAAGGAGACCTCTGTGTCTCTTGATAGATTCCTAATGTGAAGGAAGTATTGTGGAAAAAAGGTTTGAGAGGCCTTTGGAAAATAATGTATTTTCATTTATATACAGTCTTCTCTGTAGCTCTTGAGAAGACGGTTCAGTTGACTGTTCTGAGGATAGAGAGAGTACGACTGATGGTGGATGGTGTCCATGAGGTCATCTCAACTGGCATTTTCTGTTACATTTGATCGCACAAATACACTATATATACAAAAGTATGTGGACACCCCTTGAAATTAGTGGATGCGGCTATTTCAGCCACACCCGTTGCTGACAGGTGTATAAAATCGAGCACACAGCCATGCAATCTCCATAGGTAAACATTGGCAGTAGAATGGCCTTATTGAAGAGGTCAGTGACTTTCAACGTGGCACCGTCATTGAATGCCACCTTTCCAACAAGTCAGTTCGTAGAATTTCTGCCCTGCTAGAGCTGCCCCGGTCAACTGTAAGTGCTGTTATTGTGAAGTGGCAACTTCTAGGAGGAACAACGGCTCAGCCGCGAAGTGGTAGGCCACACAAGCTCACAGAATGGGGCCGCCGAGTGCTGAAGCGCGTAGCACGTAAAAATCGTCTGTCCTCGTTTGCAACACTCACTACCAAGTTCCAAACTGCCTCTGGAAGCAATGTCTGCACAATAACTGTTCGTGGGAAGCTTCATGAAATGGGTTTCCGTGGCCGAGCAGCCACACACAAGCCTAAGATCAACATTCGAAATGCCAAGCGTCGTCTGGAGTGGTGTACAGCTCGCTGCCATTGGACTCTGGAGCAGTGGAAACACATTCTCTGGCCTGCACAGAGCCCTGACCTCAACCCCATCGAACACCTTTGGGATGAATTGGAGCACCGACTGCGTGCCAGGCCTAATCGCCCAACATCAGTGCCCAACCTCACTAATGCTCTTGTGACTGAATGGAAGCAAGTCCCCGCAGCAATGTTCCAACATCTAGTGGAAGGCCTTCCCAGAAGAGTGGAGGCTGTTATAGCAACAAAGTGGGGACCAACTCCATATTAATGCCCATGATTTTGGAATGAGATGTTTGACAAGCAGGTGTCCACATACTTTTGGTCATGTAGTGTAGGAAATGGTTGTTCAGTTTGCTGCTATTCATCTGTATCACTCACATAGGAAGACTATTCCTGATGACTATTCCTAATTAATATACCACATGACTATTCATCATGACTATTTCTCATGACTATTCCTGATGGGAAAGAAATGGCATTATAGCGTCTTATAAATATAACACTTTAACTGACTTTCTGAGATCTGAAAAGAATACACAGTCCTTAATTCACACTTATCCTCAATCTTTACTCATGCATTTTTCTCTCAAAGTAATAAAAACATGTATAGTGTATAGCAGAGCCACAGAGTTCGTCAAACTCCGTTAGAAATGTTTAATTTTAATTTTGTTCCATGTTGGTTCTAAGTCAATAACATGGAGCCAACATGGATGCCAGTTTCTTGAACATATGATACAATGTCTATGGTGTATAGGAGCTCTTCTATGGTGGCAGTATTGATCCAAGCCATAAATGAGCCTCTCACTGTTAGTGTGGTGCAGGTTCCACCACATCAGTACACACACACACACACACACACACAAGCATGATAAGCAGGTCTTAAGTTCAGCACTATTGTACAAAGCATCCAAAGTGTAGTTGAAAATATAATATTTACGTTTGTGTCTCCTTTGCATTATTGACTAACTGCCCCTGCCCCCAGAAAGGCCAGAAGCAAGGACTCAAGGAACGACTTAGTCATAGAATACTGAAGTTACTGTCTCTATTGAGGGGACACTGTATGCTGATGATAAAAACAATACATTACACTGCATGGGTGAAAGTGACACTTTGTAGGTGGCTGTTTTTCTATTATCATTTTGAACAGGTATCTTCCATTTTCACCGTATGCTGTGTGTCACCAGACCTAAGGTGGTGGATGTCCCTCAGGCTCCCGTGCCAAGGTTCTAGACTCTCCAGGGTTCTAGGCTCTCCAGGGTTCTAGGCTCTCCAGGGTTCTAGGCTCTCCTAAGACAGAATGAGACTAGAACTCACTGTCAGTTGTCATTACTGTACCCTAATGGGTTCTTGCGACGAAGGTCTCTGAATATAATTAGGAATAATTAACACGGTGGTTCATTGAGACTGAATAGAGAATAGTCTCACTTGACCCTATGATGACCCTGTGATAATGAAGTGAGGTATCGATACTTTGACAACTTTATGCATGTACATTATTTGTGTTTTGCTGGGCAAGTGTTGGGGTGGAGAATATAACTTAGTGTGTGTGATGCCAGAGGGAAAATTTAAACTCAAGGTATCGTAAAATATAGAGCTTTTTAAACGGGGGGTATCGATTTAGTTTTGTTTTTATTACTGAAACTAAACTAATGTATTGTTTAGACTTTTGCGCTAGAGAGTTTGGACGGGGTTAGAACATGAGGGTGTGGTTTATATATGGTTATTGTAGTTACCTATTCTGTTTGTATTATGATTTGTATTATGAAAAAAATTACTGACAATATGATGTAATGTCATTAATTCAGGGGACTGAATCTTGACCTTTTTATTGACAATGGAAAAAAAACAATAAACTATTATGTACAAAAATATGAACTTGCATTGTTGATTCTAGGTTGTAAAAACAAATTACTGAATTTATTGTGAATCCATTTAGTAATTACAGTGCATTGTGCATGAACTATCAAACATTTTTATGTACAGACATTCAAGAACTGTATTGAGAATATTTGTTTTTTTTGAATGGCTTAGAAGTAGCTTTTTTTAAATACACAATTGTATACATTGAAAGTATACTACACTGATTGATACAGTGCTAATCATGATGTACAATATTTCTGTTTCATTGCTCTCTTGGTTTTGAGGAGTGTGCCCCCTGCTGGCCTGTTAGTGCCACTGACAGTAGAAAGACGCCAGGGAGTCATTCTATTAAGTACTAAAAGTTATCTGAAATGAATTTACACTATGATATAATTTAATAATTTAATTTGCCAGCAAATTTGAGATTAAAGTAACTGCTGACTTGCATTATTCCTTTACAAAGAGAACAAAATATACATTACCAGTTGAGCTGAGACCAACAAATAGTGCAGTAAGACAATTGATTTTAGGAGTGGACTGACTGAAAAAACATCCTATGGAATATAGGCTACAACCCTACCCCCTCCCCCCCACCCCCCAAAAAAAACGTTGCTTTGTGTGAAGTCAAGGTTTTCCACATTTCTGACAGGTGCTGAGTGTGTCTGAGGTTTTAGTGATCTGTCTCCTCAACAGATAAGGGGATCCACATAAATATATAATAACAATTGCCCAGCTCATGAGACATTTTCATTGAGACCCTTTATATACAGTAGTTTGTTGTACTGTGGCTTTGGTATTTAGTCCAGTGTAGGCAGGGGCGGACTGGGACAAGAATTCGGCCCTGGCATTTTATCCACATCAGCCCACATCACTGCGCACGCCACCAGCTCATGTCCAAGCATGAATGCATGATTCAAGATATTTTGATGTGCAACCTAATCCAGTGATTGTCATGAATTTTGGGTTGACAATTAGACTATAGTTGCTATTTTACTGTCAAAATAGGACTCCAGAATTTCCAGATTTGTATTTTTTTTGTTCAATAGAGATTAATTACATGTTTTATGTGCACTAACTCAAATCATAGGCTAATTAATTTGTGGTTCAACACCTGAGGAAGTGGAAACTCAAAACGCATTAACTAGATCGCTAACTGGCCTCCTGTAGCTCAGTTGGTAGAGCATGGCGCTTGCAATGCCAGGGTTGTGGGTTCGATTCCCACGGGGGGCCAGTATGAAAAATTTATGCATTCACTAACTGTAAGTCGCTCTGGATAAGAGTGTCTGCTAAATGACTCAAATGTAAATGTAACTCTAAATATATTACCCACCACAGGAGGCTGGTGAGGGGAGGATGGCTCATAAAGATTGCTGGAATGGAGTGAATGGAATGGTATCAAGCACTATAACTATGTTTTTGATGTGTTTGATACCATTCCATTAACTCCGTTCCAGCCATTACTATGAGCCGTCTTCCACAATTAAGGTGCCACCAGCCGCATGTGATACCCACTGCTAGTAGCCATGTATTCATCCAACCGTAAATGTAATGTCCTAAAAAATCTTTGCATTTGTAGTCTACTATCCATGAGACCTATAGGCCTATGCCCTCGCAATGGCCGGTGCGCATTTTGAGCACACTCCGCTCCATATCTCAAAGCCATATCAAATGTCTTGGTTGTTAAATAGTTGCTATTGAGAGTTGAGAAATAAAAATTATACCTACAGAAAGCTGAGACCCTCCTTTCTTCGACAGGGACAAGTGGACGAAGCTTCCAAAGCTGTGTTTTTCCCGCAATTGTATTTTGAAATGTTATATGATCAGAAATGTTTTTTCTCTCGAGCGCATGAGGAGAGAGGCTCGCTCATCACAGCAGCAGGCCCCAGCGAGGGCACAGGCACAGGGGCAGGGCAGACACTTTCATTACAGGAATCATGGGGATAATGCACTTTACTGTTTTGCAAAATCATGATTTTAGCCATCCCAAAAATAGGATGTTTTTCAGTGAGGTGACAATGTAGAATGTGCTCTTTCTACGTTTATAGGCACCCTTTCCGTTTTTTACGACCCATGATCTTGGCTGTCTAACGGATGACAGAGTCAGAGCAGGTGTCTTTGCTGATGCCACGTTTGACTTTCAGTGTGAGTTTGCGTGACCTCAGCACAGCCTAGCAGAAAACCGGGCCGGCCGTTGCCCACTGTTCAGCCAAATGCTCATTATACACTGAGTGTACAAAACATTAAGAACACCTTCCTAATATTGAGTTCCCTTCTTTTCCCTCTGAACAGCCTCAATTCATTGGGGCATGGACTCTACAACGTGTCGAAAGCGTTCCACAGTGATGGTCCAGGTTGACTCCAATGCTTCCCACAGTTGTGTCAAGTTGGCTGGATGTCCTTTGGGGGGTGGACCATTCTTGATACACACGGGAAACTGTTGAGGGTGAAAAACCCAGCAGCGTTGCAGTTTTTGACACAAACCGGTCCGCCCTGACACCTACTACCATATCCCGTTCAAAGGAACACAAATATTTTGTCTTGCCCATTCACCCTCTGAATGGCACACATACACAATCCATGTTTCAAGGTTTGAAAATCCTTCTTTAACCTTTCTTCTCCCCTTCATCTACACTGATTTGAAGTGGATTTAACAAGTGACATCAATAAGGGATCACAGCTTTCACTTGGTCAGTCTGTCATGGAAAGAGCAGGTGTTCTTAATGTTCTGTCCACTCAGGGTAGATTAGTATAACAGAGAAATAGTAAAATAAGAGATATCAATCTATCTCTCTATTACCAGGCCCATGGGCCGCCGGCCATATCACCTTTTTCAATGTTTTATTTTTATTTATAAAAATAAACGTGTGTGTCACCCAACTAAACAAATGGTCCAGCCCATCTGGTATTTCCCAGAATATCCAAACGGCCCTGGCTGTAGGTCTCTTCAGGCTGTTTCCTGGTCCCTGGAATGAGGAGGGAGCAGTGAGAGGAGGAACCGAATCACTCTCCCACACATTATCACTCATAAGCACGCAGACTCATGCACAAGTGTGCGCACACACACTTTTAATTACATGGAAGTGACGACTCAAATACATATTTTACATTTTAGTCATTTAGCAGACGCTCTTATCCAGAGCGACTTACAGTTAGTGAATACATTAATTTTTTTTATACTGACCCCCCATGGGAATCGAACCCACAACCCTGGCGTTGCAAACGCCATGCTCTATCAACTGAGCTACATCCCTGCCGGCCATTCCCTCCCCTACCCTGGACGACGCTGGGCCAATTGTGCGCCGCCCATGAGTCTCCCGGTCGCGGCTGGCTGCGACAGAGCCTGGATTCGAACCAGGATCTCTAGTGGCACAGTTAGCACTGCGATGCAGTGCCTTAGACCACTGCGCCACTCAGGAGACATATATATACCCACAATGGGTGTTCCCCTAGTTATGATTATGTAATAGTGGAGTAACTTGGAAAACAGGTGTCAGTCCTCTGGGGCTGTTTATCTCCTAACCTCCTGTGACCTCCTGAGATCTCCTAACCTCCTGTGACCTTGTGATCTCCTGTGACCACCTAACCTCCTGAGATTTTTTTACATTTTAGTCATTTAGCAGAGGCTCTTATCCAGAGCGACTTACAGTTAGTGAGTGCATACATTTTCCTAACCTCCTTTGACCTCCTAACCTCCTGTGATCTCTGCTGCTAATACAGTACACGGTTCCTCTGATGTCTGAGAATACTCTCTCTCTCTGTCTACACAACCGGTTTGATCTACCTTGAATGTTTTTTAAATAGTCAAAGTTTGTAGTTCCTTGAAATTCACATCAGAGCATAGACAGTGTCATCTGTGGAAAACTACGCCATAGTGTGTGTGTGCATGTACTCACTCTCTGAGGTGTATGGAGAACTCAGGCAGGGCTCCTAGAGAACTAAGCTGCTCCTCCAGAGCTACGATCCGCAAACCGATGTACCCCGACGACAGTAGTAGCAACACCACCCTACACACACAGACACACACACATACACAAAAGAGGTGGTGGTTTTAATGTGAAGACAATTTGATGGGTAAGATTCAGTACTTCCTGATAGCTTGTCATCAGCTTGTATTTTACTGTAACCTGCCTCACTCAGCACTCAGTATAACTCAGAACTTTTAAACTTTTAAATCCATACCTGTCATACCTGAGTGCACTCTCGTTGATGGCACCGATTACACAGTGCAGATCAATCATGAGGAACCAGGCACAAGTACTTAATGTCAATCAAGGACAGATAGCGGCAGGTAGCCTAGCGGTTAAGAGCATTGGGCCAGTAACCGAAAGGTCACTGTTTCGAATCCCGGGCTGGCAAGGTTTGAAAAATCTTCCGTTCTGCCCTTGAGCAAGGCAGTTAACCCCCAAACATCTGCTCCCCGGGCGCCGATGTCGATTAAGGCTCTCTGATTCAGAGGGGTTGGGTTAAATGCGGAAGAAACGTTTCGGTTGAATGTGCAACTGACTAGATATCCCCTTGCCTTTCCCTAATCATTTACAGGAAACCCAGAAAACCTCCCTGGGCAATCCATACCTGTCAGGCTACAAGTTAGTTGTTCAAACAGTCTGGGCAAATATGCAGACATAATTGTCACAACTATAGGTTATTTCAATCAAATGTATTTATAAAGCCCTTTTTACATCAGCAGATGTCACAAAGTGCTATGACTATTTAACTGCTGTTATGACATTAGTTATGAGCTTCAGGGGTGTGTGTGCTCATAACACTAATGTAAAGGGAGAAGAAAAGGTCATGAAAACATATAATAGAAAAACTAGGGAAGGGTTTATTTCCTATTCTTTATCGTTTATATTGTTGAATAATGTTTCATCTGAGAGGCAATTTCTCCACAGTGCTATGGTTCTATGTGTGTTTTAAAATCTATGTGAATCTATAGCCTTTGTCAGTGTAATGTGCAATTCAATATGACTTGATTAATCCCCTGAGGGGCAATTAGAAGGTATTGTCAAAGCACAAACACACAATTCCATCCATCCTCCACAGTCCACAGGTAACTAATGAAAGAGCAAGCACAGGAGACCGTAGCAAGGAAAATCTATCTAGGCAAGAGGGAAGAACTCTTGAGAGGAACCAAAGTCTGGCTGAATGGGTAAAAGTTCACAGTATATTACAACATGACCATCTGGAGAACACCCAGTGCTCAGAGAACCTCAGATCCATCCATCTACCCATCTCTTCAGCAATGATCCCAGCTATAAACAGCCAATCAGGTAGCAGGGTCCCTTCCTCAATGGCTCCTAGTTAATCCAGAAAGACAACATACCAGACAGAATGTTGGGAAGACACATACACTTCCTGGAAAAAGGCTTGTCTGTGATCCTGAATTACAGAATGATATGTGACTCTTTTATTTTGATTTTCTTGGCCCACCCCCCCTCTTCGGAGGACAAAAATAAACTTTGTTTTTACAGCTTTTCTTTTGTTGTTACATGTAAACTCTACACACATTTTACATACATGTTTTTTTTCTTCTACTACAGTAGTTAAATAGCAAGAGTAAAGTAATTTGATATACATTACATCTGGATAGATAGTACATTATACATCGTGTTTTCAGTCATAACTATTATTATAGATTATTATTGAACATAAGCTTTTAAACCCACCCCATAGCTACTCAGTCCATCCCATCTATCTCCGTAAACCGCCCTCTTATGATTTGCATGTGCCATATATTTTATTGCTGTGATGTTTCACATAAATTCTGAACCTGTCTAATCGCATAGTATCTACAGATTGTGAGTTAAAGATAAATATTTTTACTAGAAATATTATTATATTGTTGATTGATTGACTATGGCTTTCCAAATCTCCCAACAGTGCTATTTGTAGGGTTAATTTTAGATAAATGTTGTGATTTTTTTTAACCATTCCTGAACTTGTGACCAGAAACAAGCTACATATGGGCAATACCAAAGTACATACACTACATGACCAAAGGTATGTGGACACTTGCTCATCAAACATCTCATACCAAAATCATGGTCATTAATATGGAGTTGGTCCCCACTTTGCTGCAATAACAGCCTCCACTCTTCTGGTAAGGCTTTCCACTAGATGTTGGAACATTACTGCAGCGACTTGCTTCCATTCAGCCACAAGAGCATTAGTGAGATCGGGCACTGATGTTGGGCGATTAGGCCTGGCTCGCAGTCAGCGTTCCAATTCATCCCAAAGGTGTTCGATGGGGTTGAAGTCAGGCCTCTGTGCAGGCCAATCAAGTTCTTCCACACCGATCTCGACAAACCATTTCTGTATGGACCTCACATTGTGCACGGGTGTATTGTCATGCAGAAACAGGAAAATGCCTTCCCCAAACTGTTGCCACAAAGTTGGAAACACAGAATCGTCCAGAATGTCATTGTATGCTGTAGCATTAGGATTTCCCTTCACTGGAACTAAGGGGCCTAGCCCAACCAATGAAAAACAGCCCCATACAATTATTCCTCCTCCACTAAACTTTACAGTTGGCAGTCTGCATTGGGGCAGGTAGCGTTCTCCTGGCATCCGCCAAACACAGATTTGTCCGTTGGACTGCCAGATGGTGAAGCGTGATTGATCATTCCAGAGAACGTGTTTCCAATCCTCCAGAGTGCATGGTGATCTTAGGCTTATGTGCGGATGTGCGGCTGCTCGGCCATGGAAACCCATTTCATGAAGCTCCCGACGAACAGTTATTGTGCTGACGTTGCTTCTAGAGGCAGTTTGGTACTCGGTAGTGAGTGTTGCAACCTAGGACAGACGATTTTTACGTGCTACGCGCTTCAGCACTCAAAAGTCCCATTCTGTGAGCTTGTGTGGCCTACCACTTCACGGCTGAGCCGTTGTTGCTCCTAGACGTTTCCACTTTACAATAACAGCACTTACAGTTAACCGGGGCAGCTCTAGCAGGGCTGAAATATGAATAACTGACATGTTGGAAAGGTGGTATCCTATGACGGTGCCACGTTGAAAGTCACTGAGCTCTTCAGTAAGGCCATTCTACTGCCAATGTTTGTCTATGGAGATTGCATGGCTATGTGCTCGATTTTATACACCTGTCAGCATCGAGTGTGGCTGAAATGGCCGAATCCACTAATTTGAAGGGGTGTCCACATACTTTTGTATATATAATTTTGTATATATAAGTGATCTAATGATTCTGTCTCTTCGTAGCAAAATCTGCAGAGCTGAGATGGTTGTATGCCCCATATATATATGCCATTCTGTTTGTGGCAAGAATTTAGTATAATAATTTAAATTAAAAAACTCTTAGTTTTGAATCAAGCGTTGTTTTGGTATCAATTCATAAACCATGTACCATGGAATCGGCACATTAAAAATATCTTCCCAACTATTTAGCAACGTGCATGGCGCCACTATCAACATTTTGATCCTCAAGTAAAACTGATATATATACAGTACCAGTCAAATGTTTGGACACACCTACTCATTCAAGGGTTTTACTTTATTTTTACTATTTTCTACAATGTAGAATAATAGTGAAGACATCAAAACTATGAAATAACACATATGGAATCCTGTAGTAACTAAAAAAGTGTTAAACAAATCAAAATATATTTCATATTTGAGATTCTTCAAATAGCCACCCTTTGCCTTGATGACAGCTTTGCACACTCTTGGCATTCTCTCAACCAGCTTCATGAGGAATGCTTTTCCAACAGTCTTGAAGGAGTTCCCACATATGCTGAGCACTTGTTGGCTGCTTTTCCCTCACTCTGCGGTCCAACTCATCCCAAACCATCTCAATTGGGTTGAGGTCAGGTGATTGTGGAGGCCAGATTATCTGATGCAGCACTCCATCACTCTCCTTCTTGGTCAAATAGCCCTTACACAGCCTGGAGGTGTGTTTTGGGTCATTGTCCTGTTAAAAAACAAATGATAGTCCCACTAAGCGCAAACCAGATGGGATGGCGTATCGCTGCAGAATGCTGTGGTAGCCATGCTGGTTAATAAATAAATCACAGACAGTGTCACCAGCAAAGCACCATCACACCTCCACCATGCTTCACGATGGGAACCACACATGCAGAGATCATCCGTTCACCTTTCTCTGCGTCTCACAAAGACACGGCGGTTGGAACCAAAAATCTCCAATTTGGACTCATCAGACCGAAGGACAGATTTCCACCGATCTAATGTCCATTGCTCGTGTTTCTTGGCCCAAGCAAGTCTCTTCTTCTTATTGGTGTCCTTTAGTAGTGGTTTCTTTGCAGCAATTCGACCATGAAGGCCTGATTCACGCAGTCTCCTCTGAACAGTTGATGTTGAGATGTGCCTGTTACTTGAACTCTGTGAAGCATTTATTTGGGCTGCAATCTGAGGTGCTGTTAACTCTAATTAACTTTTCCTCTGTAGCTGAGGTAACTCTGGGTCTTCCTTTCCTGTGGCGGTAGTTATAAGAGCCAGTTTCATCATAGCGCTTGATGGTTTTTACGACTGCACTTGAAGAAACTTTCAAAGTTCTTGAAATGTTCCGCATTGACTGACCTTCATGTCTTAAAGTAATGATGGACTGTCATTTCTCTTTGCTTATTTGAGCTGTTCTTGCCATAATATGGACTTTGTATTTTACCAAATAGGGCTATCTTCTATATATACCACCCCTAGCTTGTCACAACACAACTGATTGGTTCAAACGCATTAAGAAGGATAGAAATTCCACAAATTAACTTTTAAGAAGGCACACCTGTTAATTGAAATGCATTCCAGGTGACTACCTCATGAAGCTGGTTGAGAGAATGCCAAGAGTGTGCAAAGCTGTCATTAAGGCAAAGGGTGGCTACTTTGAAGAATCTCACATATAAAATATATTTTTATTTGTTAAACACTTCTTTGGTTACTACATGATTTCATATGTGTTATTTCATAGTTTTCATGTCTTCACTTTTATTCTACAATGTAGAAAATAGTACAAATAAAGAAAAACCCTTGAAAGAGTAGGTGTGTCCAAACTTTTGACGGATACTGTATATCTTTTTGTTGTTGTTGCCAAATTAGGTCTTTAATAAAGGACAGACAAACAAGTTCCCTACCTTCTCCCCCTTCCACTTGCCTCCTCCGTTTTTGCGGTAGTGCTGCAATCAGTTGGTTGTAATTTTGGATAGAGCAAACATTTCCATATATTTTTGTTAACTGCACGTGACAAAACTCCACCTTTCCTATTCATAATATCATTAACAAAGATAATTTCTTTTTTTTCTTCTTCGTTCATAAAGAATGGTTTTTTATCAATTTGTATATTTGAATTTAACCATAATATTTGTTGGAATATTTGTTCTGTCTTTTCTGGAGGATTAAACTGGAATTCCAACCAGCTTTGTATGGCTTGTTTTAGAAAAGGCGATAATTTGAACAACGTTCCATTTTCAATTCACTGAAAATGAGAGGTTGTAATCTGAATAAAGGGGAAAAGGCCATTTTTGAACAAGGTGTGAGCCATTCTTACTAACCTACTGGAGAACCAGTTCGGGTTTAAGTATAACTTTTGTATGACTGATGCTTTTAGTGAGAGGTTTAATGCTTTAATATTTCATAATTTTAGCCCCCCGAACTCATATTCTTTATAAAAATAAGCACGTTTAATTTTGTCTTGATGCCATCCAAAGAAAGTGAAATATTCTTTGCTCAAATAATTTAAAAGATAAATTGTTCGGCGTAGGCAGGGCCATAAGTAAATAGGTAAACGGGGATATAACTAAATCATTCATCAGGGTGAATTTTCCAGAAATAGACAAGTATTTACCTTTCCATGGTAGCAAGATCTTATCTATTTTTGCTAACTTCCTATTCATATTTGTTGTAGTAAGTTCCTATATTTCTTTAGGGATATGAATACCAAGTATGTTCACTTCACCATCAGGCCATGGGCTCCCGAGTGGCGCAGCGGTCTAAGGCACTGCATCTCAGTGCTTGAGGCGTCACTACAGACCCCCTGGTTCGATTCCAGGCTGTATCACAACCGGCCGTGATTGGGAGTCCCATAGGGCGGTGCACAATTGGCCCAGCGTCGTCCTGGTTTGGCCGGTGTAGGCCGTCATTGTAAATAAGAATTTGTTCTTAACTGACTTAGTTAAATAAAGGTAATGTATTGGTAAACTACAGGGTAATGTAAAAGTTGTATTTTTTTGCAATCCAATATGTAATATCGGACACTTATCATAGTTGTTGTTGTAATCCAGGGAGGTTAGAAAAACTATCTAGATCTTCTGCGAGGCTGTGCAGGGATCCACATTGTGGATTTAAGCCCTGGATTTTTTTAAGCCCTGGATTTCTTGCCCCTCTATTGTTGGATCTGATAAAAATGTCCATGGCCATAATAAATAGATATGCAGACAGTGGACAACCTTGTTTTACTCCTATTGACAGTTTAATACTTTCTGAGGGGTAGCCGTTATTTACTATTTTACATCTGGCTTTACTATACTTAACTGTAACCCATTGCATAAGAGATTCTCCTAAATTAAAATTGTCCAGGCATTTATATATACCTTCTAGTAGTACTTTATCAAAAGCCTTTTCAAAATCTGCTATGAATACCAGACCTGGTTTCCTAGATTTTTCAGTGTTCTATTGTTTCAAGTACTTGTCTTTTATTATCTCCAATGTATCGTCCATGTAAAAACCCTGTCTGATCAGGATGAATAATATCCGACAACAGCTTTTAATTCTATGCTCTATGCATTTTGCTAGGATTTTTGCATCACAGCACTGATGTGTAAGGGGCCTCCAGTTTTTTAGGTATACGTTATACTTACCACCAGGTTCCTGTTTCAGTAATAGTGAAATCAGACCTTCTTGCTGAGTACCTGATAGTTGACAATTTTTATAGAAGTGGTTACAACATGCTAATAATGGATCTTTGAGAAGATTATAAAATGTTTCATATACCTTAACTGGTATGCCATCCAGCCCTGGAGTTTTCCCTGGCCTAATGGCTTTAATTGCATCAAGAAGTTCCTCCTCTACAATTTGGCCCTCACACAAGTATTTCTGTACAGCTGTTAATTTTACACTATTATTAGGAAAACATTCATCACAGTTAACTTTAGGTAGTGGAAATGGGGGAGACTGAAAAGAGAACATATTCTTAAAATACTTTGCTTCCTCTTTCAAAATCTCATTTGGTGAATCATGGATGACTCCATTTGTAACAAGTTTCCGTACATTATTTTTGGTAGCATTTCTATGTTGAAGATTCAAAAAGAATTTGGTGCATTTTTCACAATTTCCATCCAATTCGCTTAATTTTTTATAATATATTATACTTGATCGTTCCCGAATAAGTTCCTCCATTTATTTTAGTTTTTCCTCTAACTTTTTATTGCTACCCATCTGTACTGTTATTTGATGATCTGACCACATTCTGCCCCCTATCCAAAGTCTTTTTAACTTTTGGTGCCAGCGTGAAGGATACAAAACAATAATCACAACGACTAGCTCCATGTATATCTCACTAGGTCTGGACCTTTAAGCCTCCATATATCCACTATGCGTAAGGGTGATCATTTGTAGTGTGATTTCCTTTTACGATCCATTGGGGTACTTAAAACGGTATTATAATCTCCCACCATAATAATAGAGTCGATAGATTAGTATATATATTTTCGAAGAATATGATATGTGACTCTTCCTATACATAGACAAATGCCGTTTTAGATCCAAGATGAAAACTTGTGTAAGATTTCGGAAGCTGACAATAGATTTAAGATGTTTAAAGATGAACACACCCATTCTCACACGTGGCAGTATGTTTGTGAGAATAGATGAAAGGTGATGCAAGGGCTTCAGCACCTATAGATCTAGTTACAGAGGATGGAGAGAGGAGAGGGATGGAGACCAGGAACAGATCGATGGAGAGAGATGGAGAGGAGAGGGATGGAGATCAGGAACGGATAGATGGAGAGAGATGGAGAGGAGAGTACTCACAGAAACAGATAGATGGATAGGAGGACATTGAGGTTGCGCAGCTCTCTGATAAGGAGGAGGGTTATAACCCTTTCAGTGACGATCCAAACCCACGAGTCAGCTGTTCAAGAGAGAAAAAAGACAACAGGCCATTCAAACAATATTTTAATGTGTGTTATGTTTGAGTGTGTGTGTGTGTGTGTGTGTGTGTGTGTGTGTGTGTGTGTGTGTGTGTGTGTGTGTGTGTGTGTGTGTGTGTGTGTCGTCTGTGTCTGTGTCTGTGTCTGTTTCAGTGTGTGTTTAACTATCTGAATCTTCCTCCTCTGTGAATGTGAACTGATCATCCTGAGCTTTGCTGATGCTGCTTCTAGGAGTGGTGCTGCCCTTCCCAGGTTCTGAAGAAGGTATATCATTATGAATAATATTACATAATATTCATATATCTTATATGTCCTCTGTTATTCCTCTCACCCCTCATTTCTTTCTCTCGTCTGTCTTAACAGTCTTTTTAAGATGTTCTCTCTTACCTCTGCTGGGCAGGTCAGGGTAGACGACCTCTATAGGAAGGCTCCGCTCCACACTGTTCTCCCGGCTGGAATGGCTGGAGATCTGTCGGCAGGTAAGGGTTAAAACATGTCCTTATGCAAAAAGCTCCTGGTCAGTATAAGTGGTGTCTTGATTAATAACACACAAAAAAGTGAATGTGAACTCTGGAATTTTTACAGTGAGTTATGGAGAATTACAGAGGGCACTTTCTTTGATTGCACTGATTGAACAAAACAGGGCAGTACAGGAAGCTACATGGTGGGAGGAGAGAGATAGGATGACGTCGAGGCCATCAGTGACAGTCTTACTGTGTCTATGTCCTGATCCACGCCGTCAACGCCGTTCTCTCCTGAGAAGTGGGGACTGCTGTTACCACTCTCCCCCTGCTCCCCCAGCAGCTGTGTGAACCAGAGTATGTGAGAGGAGTTGAGCAGTCGGAAATCCCGCTCATCGCTCATGCTTGTGCACTGCTCCACGTAATTTCCAAGCGCTAAAAATCGCTCACAGGAAACAAAACTGCCGCTCCAAATTCGCTCCATTCATTAAAATCACAATTTAACCAACACCCATCTATTTTTGTGACTACCTGGACCTACCATTTGGTTTTGAAGTATTTAAACCAAACGATATGATTTTAATGAAAGTATTTTAATAAACAACATCAAAAGGTGACTGTAAGAAGCGCTCATAATTTCAAATAGGCTATATGTCGTATTAAATTAAATTAAATTAAATAGTATTTGTCACATGCGCCGAATACAACAGGTGTAGACCTTACAGTGAAATGGTTACTTTCAAGCCCTTAACCAACAAAGCAGTTTGAAGAAAAAATAAGTATTAAGAAAGTATTTACTAAATAAACTGAAGTAAACAATAAATAAATACATTTTAAAAAAGAAGATTTTTTTTTTTAATAAATAATTAAAGAGCAACAATAAAATAACAGTAACGAGGCTATATACAGAGGGTACAAGTACCGGGTCAATGTGCGGGGGCACAGGTTAGCCGAGGAAATGTAGGTAATATGTACATGTAGGTAGAGGTAAAGTGACTATGCATAGATCATAAACAGAGAGTAGCAGCAGCGTATCAAGGCAAATAGTCTGTGTAGCCATTTGGTTAGCTGTTCAGGAGTCTTATGGCTTGGGGGTAGAAGCTGTTAAGAAGCCTTTTGGACCTAGACTTGGTGCTCCGGTACCGCTTGTCATGTGGTAGCAGAGAGGACAGTCTATGACTAGGGTGGCTGGAGTCTTTGGTAATTTTTAGGGCCTTCTTCTGACACCGCCTGGTATAGAGGTCCTGGATGGCAGGAAGCTTGGCCCCAGTGATGTACTGGGCTGTACGCACTACCCTCTGTAGTGCCTTGCGGTCGGAGGCCGAGCAGTTGCCGTACCAGGCGGTGATGCAACCAGTCAGGATGCTCTCGATGGTGCAGCTGTAGAACTTTTTGAGGATCTGAGGACCCATGCCAAATCTTTTCAGTCTCCTGAGGGGGAATAGGCGTTGTCGTGCCCTCTCCACGACTGTCTTGGTGGACACCAAGGAACTTGAAGCTCTCGATGAGAATAGGGGCGTGCTCGGCCCTCCTTTTCCTGTAGTCCACGATCATCTCCTTTCTCTTGATCACGTTGAGAGAGAGGTTGTTATCCTGGCACCACACTGCCAGGTCTCTGACCTCCTTCCTGTAGGCTGTCTCATCATTGTCGGTGATCAGGCCTACCACTGTTGTGTCGTCGGCAAACTTAATGATGGTGTTGGAGTTGTGCTTGGCCATGCAGTCATGGGTGAACAGGGAGTACAGGAGGGGACTGAGCACGCACCCCTGAGGGGCCCCCGTGTTGAGGATCAGCGTGGCAGATGTGTTGTTACCTACCCTTACCACCTGGGGGTGGCCCGTCAGGAAGTCCAGGATCCAGTTGCAGAGGGAGGTGTTTAGTCCCAGGGTCCTTAGCTTAGTGATGAGATTTGAGGGCACTATGGTGTTGAATGCTGAGCTGTAGTCAATGATTACCATTCTCATGTAGGTGTTCCTTTTGTCCAGGTGGGAAAGGGCAGTGTGGAGTGCAGTAGAGATTGCGTCATCTGTGGATATGTTGGGGCGGTATGCAAATTGGAGTGGGTCTAGGGTTTCTGGGATGATGGTGTTGATGTGAGCCATGACCAGCCTTTCAAATCACTTCATGGCTACAGACGTGAGTGTTACGGGTCGGTAGTCATTTAGGCAGGTTACCTTGGCACAGGGACTATGGTGGTCTGCTTGAAACATGTTGGTATTACAGACTTGGTCAGGGACAGGTTGAGAATGTCAGTGAAGACACTTGCCTGTTGGTCAGCGCACGCTCTGAGTGCACGTCCTGGTAATCCGTCTGGCCCTGCAGCCTTGTGAATGTTGACCTGTTTAAAGGTCTTACTCACATCGGCTACGGAGAGCGTGATCACACAGTCGCCCGGAACAGCAGGTGCTCTCATGCATGCTTCAGTGTTGCTTGCCTCAAAGCGCGCATAGAAGTCATTTAGCTCGTATGGGCAGCTCATGGCTGTGCTTTCCTTTGTAGTCCGTAATAGTTCGCAAGCCCTGCTACATCCGACGAGCGTCGGAGCCGGGGTAGTAGGATTCAATCTTAGTCCTATATTGACGCTTTGCCTGTTTGATGGTTCGTCTGAGGGCATAGCGGGATTTCTTATAAGCGTCCGGGTTAGAGTCCTGCTCCTTGAAAGTGGCAGCTCTACCCTTTATCTCAATGTGGATGTTGCCTGTAATCCATGGCTTCTGGTTGGGGTATGTACGTACGGTCACTGTGGGGACGGTGTCATCGATGCACTAATTGATGAATCCAGTGACTGATGTGGTGTACTCCTCAATGCCATCGGAAGAATCCAGGAACATATTTCAGTCTGTGCTAGCAAAACAGTCCTATAGCTTAGCATCTGCGTCATCTGACCACTTCCATATTGAGCGAGTCACTGCTACTTCCTGCTTTAGTTTTTGCTTGTAAGCAGGAATCATGAGGTTATGGTCAGATTTGCCAAATGGAGGGCGAGGGAGAGCTTTGTACGCGTCTCTGTGTGTGGAGTAAAGGTGGTCTAGAGTTTTTTTTCCTCTGGTTGCACATGTAACATGCTGGTAGAAATAAGGTAAAACAGATTTAAGTTTCCGGCCACTAGGAGCTCTGGATGAGCATTTTCTTGTTTTCTTATGGCCCTATACAGCTCGTTGAGTGCGGTCTTGGTGCCAGCATTGGTTTGTGGTGGTAAATAAACAGCTACGAAAAATGTAACTGCATATAAACACGCTAAATAGGTCAGGAGCCAGACATGTCGCAGAAGAAGGAACGAAAATGAATTGTTTAGGCTATATTATTATTATTATTAGCCTATTATTTCAATTATTTCAAGGCTATAGCCTACAAAGAAATACAGTGAGGGAAAAAAGTATTTGATCCCCTGCTGATTTTGTACGTTTGCCCACTGACAGAGAAATATATTTTAACGGTAGGTTTATTTGAACAGTGAGAGACAGAATAACAACAAAAAAATCCAGAAAAACGCATTGTTGTTATAAATTGATTATTCATTTTAATGAGGGAAATAAGTATTTGACCCCCTCTCAATCAGAAAGATCAGAAGCAATCAATCAATCAGATTCCAAACTCTCCACCATGGCCAAGACCAAAGAGCTCTCCAAGGATGTCAGGGACAAGATTGTAGACCTACACAAGGCTGGAATGGGCTACAAGACCATCGCCAAGCAGCTTGGTGAGAAGGTGACAACAGTTGGTGCGATTATTCGCAAATGGAAGAAGCACAAAATAACTGTCAATCTCCCTCGGCCTGGGACTCCATGCAAGATCTCACCTCATGGAGTTGCAATGATCATGAGAACGGTGAGGAATCAGCCCAGAACTACACGGGAGGATCTTGTCAATGATCTCAGGGCAGCTGGGACCATAGTCACCAAGAAAACAATTGGTAACACACTACGCTGTGAATTACTGAAATCCTGCAGCGCCCGCAAGGTCCACCTGCTCAAGAAAGCACATATACAGGGCAGTCTGAAGTTTGCCAATGAACATCTGAATGATTCAGAGGAGAACTGGGTGAAAGTGTTGTGGTCAGATGAGACCAAAATCGAGCTCTTCGGCATCAACTCAACTTGCGGTGTTTGGAGGAGGAGGAATGCTGCCTATGACCCCAAGAACACCATCCCCACCGTCAAACATGGAGGTGGAAACATTATGCTTTGGGGATGTTTTTCTGTTAAGGGGACAGGACAACTTCACCGCATCAAAGGGACGATGGACGGGGCCATGTACCGTCAAATCTTGGGTGAGAACCTCCTTCCCTCAGCCAGGGCATTGAAAATGGGTCGTGGATGGGTATTCCAGCATGACAATGACCCAAAACACACGGCCAAGGCAACAAAGGAGTGGCTCAAGAAGAAGCACATTAAGGTCCTGGAGTGGCCTAGCCAGTCTCCATACCTTAATCCCATAGAAAATCTGTGGAGGTAGCTGAAGGTTCGAGTTGCCAAACGTCAGCCTCGAAACCTTAATGACTTGGAGAAGATCTGCAAAGAGGTGTGGGACAAAATCCCTCCTGAGATGTGTGCAAACCTGGTGGCCAACTACAAGAAACGTCTGACCTCTGTGATTGCCAACAAGGGTTTTGCCACCAAGTACTAAGTCATGTTTTGCAGAGGGGTCAAATACTTATTTCCCTCATTAAAATGCAAATGAATTTATAACATTTTTGACATGCGTTTTTCTGGATTTTTTTGTTGTTATTCTGTCTCTCACTGTTCAAATAAACCTACCATTAAAATTATAGACTTATCATTTCTTTGTCAGTGGGCAAACGTACAAAATCAGCAGGGGATCAAATACTTTTTTCCCTCAGTGTACATTGTGAAGCATGTACGAGAGCGAAATGAACATTAAGCGCTCAGCATTTAAACAACATTTCATTCTATTAAATTATTATAGTCTATAAATTGCGTTTATAGGATAGAATTATAATTAAATAAATGGAATTCACTTTTAGAAACACGAGTTTGGCTTCAGGATCATGCGATGGTGCCTGGAGAGCAGGCCAGCAGCGGAGAATACCCTCTCCGCACTTGCAGAGCCACTGGGGATGCTAAAAACCCTTCGGGCCACTCTTGCCAGGCTGGGCAGGGATGCAGAGTTGTTTTTTTATAGGTAGGCCTAAAGGTTTTTAGGCAAAATAATCCTATCAAAACAGAAAGCTCCTTGAAAGAGGTAATATGTCAGCAGGCATATTGTGACAAAATCAATGATAGCCTATTGTATTGATAATAGAACGAAAATGAATACTTTGCTACAATGACACACTTAGCTAGCTACCCACCTCGTTCCTTTCTGTACGCATTTGCACATAGTACACCATCATGCTTTCGGGATACGTGTCTTTTCAGATTCCACAATGATTCTTTAGTTTTGGACAGGAAATCACAGCACTCCCTCTCTTGCTCTTGTTCCTCCTCATCTTTGTAAGTCACCTTGATTTTGCACCTGAGTGTTTTATCAGTTTCTTTATGAAAATATTTAGCGAACTCCATGACAGCAGCTAAAGCAAGGGGCTATAGCAGCACAAATGCATGCTGGGCCGGACATGCCCTGAGCTCATGAAGTGAGCGCTACTGAAGCAAAATTGGAGCAGGCGAGAAGGCAGAGCTCCAGCCTTTGGGAAACTCCCTCTGCGCTCCAGTCAAATTGAGCATGCTCCGCTCCTCGCTCCACAATGACACAAAGAAAGAAGAGGAGAATTGCAAATGGTAGATAAGGAGAGAGAAAGAGGTGAATAAGAGAGAGAGAGGGAGTACAGAGAGAGAAAGTGAGAGAGAGGTCAGAGATCATGTGGGTATACCTGTGCTTGTGTACACACAGACTGCAGGATTTCGTAACACACTCTCCGGTTCCGCAAAGACACAAACGAATACTGAAACAGAGACAAAACAGAATGAGGAACTACACAACACACCACCACACAGACACAGACACAACCGCAGCCACAGATACAGACACAACCACAGACACAACCGCAGCTACGTACGCAGCCACAACCACAGACACAACCACAGACACAACCACATACACAACAACAGACACAGACACAACCACAGACACAGACACAACCGCAGCCACGCACACAGCCACGCACACAGCCACAACCACAGCCACAACCACAGACACAGCCACAGACACAACCACAGCCACAACCACAGACACAGCCACAGACACAACCACAGCCACAGCCACATATATCCAAGATGGCGTAGTAGTGCGGTTGTGTATTCTGTTGTGTCCTCATGTAAATAGCCAGTTTTTTTTTGTTTTTTGTCTCTTTTTCGTATATATTTCTCTATCTCACTTTCCATCCTTTAACTAAATATACTTTCCTGCAACCCGCCTCACCCAATGTGGAACATATTCTATTATTTCTTTATTTTTATCAAGAACCTATGGCTAGCCAGCTATTTAGCTACTTGCTATTAGCCACCATTAGCGGTCTTCACCACTGTCCGTGGCCTGCACTACCTACCAGCCAGCTCTAGCCTGGACAATTATCGGCCAGTCTACACAGCGTGCTATCGACCCAGAGCATATTGGATTTTCTGCCGGAATCACTGAAGCACTGGACCTTAACACCGGACCATCGCAACTAGCTAGCTGCAACCAAATGGCTGTTTTTGGCTAATCACCACTGTCCCGACGTACCAGTTAGCCTTGAGCTAGCCTCGAGCCAGGCCCATCTCCCGGCTATCTACCTCTCTGTCAACCGGACGGGACCTCCTAGGTTCGACACGGAGCCCCACCGATCCATCACGACTGGTCTGCCGACGTAATCGTCTGATGTGGTTTCAACAGGCTTCCAGTTGCGACGACCACGAAGATCCATCTGCTAGCCCCGGCCCGCTAGCACACGCAATCAACAGCCGTGCCTTCTACTCGCCTCTGCTTTAGCAGCCTATGAACTGCTCCCGGACTTACTTAGTGCTGTTGACTGGACCTTATGATCACTCAGCTACACAGCTAATGCCTGCTGGATTGATCCTTTACACGGTACCCCATCCTGTTTATCTGTTTAGCCTCAGCTCAAACTTTCGTCGCAATTACCAGTTGTTGTCTTAGCCCTCTCGAATTACACCTGTGATTGCGTTATGCCTCTCTCCCATGTCAATATGCCTATCCTATTGCTGTTTGGGTTAGTTCTTATTATACAATTTCACTGTAGAGCCCCAAGTTCTGCTCAACCAGCCTCAGAGAGTCCCACCCCCCATACACGCTGAGACCGGCTCAATCGGTACCTCCAGGGATACTATCTCTTTCATAGTTACCCAATGCTTAGGTGTACCTCCACTGTACTCATATCCTTCCATATCCTTGTCTGTACATAATGCCCTGAATCTATTCTACAACGCCCGGAAATCTGCCCCTTTTATTCTCTGTACCCAACGCACTAGAAGACCAGTTCTTAAAGCCTTTAGCCGTATCCTTATTCTATTCCTCCTCTGTTCCTCTGGTGATGTAGAGGTTAACCCAGGCCCTGTTCCCCCAGTATCACTCCTACCCCCCAGGCGCTATTGTGTCTGTAGTTGTGGCTGTGGTTGTGGCTGTGGCTGTGGTTCTAGCAGTGTCTTGGCTTAGGAAGGCCACCAAAAATTCAGAAATGTCCATCCCGAACTACAACATTTTCCGTCTAGATAGAACTGCCAAAGGGGGTGGAGTTGCAATCTACTGTAGAGAGAGCCTGCAGAGCTCTATCATACTATCCAGGTCTGTACCCAAACAGTTTGAGCTTCTACTTCTAAAAATCCACCTTTCCAGAAATAAGTATCTCACTACAGACCCCCTCAGCCCCCCAGTTGTGCCCTGGACACCATATGTGAATTGCTTGCCCCCCATCTATCCTCAGAGTTCGTACTGCTTGGTGACCTAAACTGGGATATGCTTAACACCCCGGCCGTCCTACAATCTAAACTAGATGCCCTCAATCTCACACAAATTATCAAGGAACCTACTAGGTACAACCCTAAATCCGTAAACATGGGCACCCTCATAGACATCATCCTGACTAATTTACCCTCTAAATACACCTCCGCTGTCTTCAACCAGGATCTCAGCGATCACTGCCTCATTGCCTGCGTCTGTAATGGGTCCGCGGTCAAACGACCACCCCTCATCACTGTCAAACGCTCCCTAAAACACTTCAGCGAGCAGGCTTTTCTAATTGACCTGGCCCGGGTATCCTGGATGGATATTGACCTCATTCCGTCAGTAGAGGATGCCTGGTTGTTCTTTAAAAGTAATTTCCTCTCCATCTTAAATAAGCATGCCCAATTCAAAAAATTCAGAACTAAGAACAGATATAGCCCCTGGTTCACCCCAGACTTGACTGCCCTTGACCAGCATAAAAACATCCTGTGGCGTACTGCATTAGCATCGAACAGCCCCCGCGATATGCAACTTTTCAGGGAAGTCAGGAACCAATATACACAATCAGTTAGGAAAGCAAAGGCTAGCTTTTTCAAACAGAAATTTGCATCCTGTAGCACTAACTCCAAAAGGTTTTGGGACACTGTAAAGTCCATGGAGAATAAGAGCACCTCCTCCCAGCTACCCACTGCACTGAGGCTAGGAAACACTGTCACCACCGATAAATCTACGATAATCAAGAATTTCAATAAGCATTTTGCTACGGCTGGCCATGCTTTGCACCTGGCTACCCCTACCCCGGCCACCAGCTCTGCACACTCCGCTGCAACTTGCCCATGCCTTATCTTAGATCATTGGTCACCAAAGCAACACCCACCCGTAGTATGCGCTCCAGCAGGTACAGTGGGGGAAAAAAGTATTTAGTCAGCCACCAATTGTGCAAGTTCTCCCACTTAAAAAGATGAGAGAGGCCTGTAATTTTCATCATAGGTACACGTCAACTATGACAGACAAAATTAGATTTTTTTTCTCCAGAAAATCACATTGTAGGATTTTTAATGAATTTATTTGCAAATTATGGTGGAAAATAAGTATTTGGTCAATAACAAAAGTTTCTCAATACTTTGTTATATACCCTTTGTTGGCAATGACACAGGTCAAACGTTTTCTGTAAGTCTTCACAAGGTTTTCACACACTGTTGCTGGTATTTTGGCCCATTCCTCCATGCAGATCTCCTCTAGAGCAGTGATGTTTTGGGGCTGTCGCTGGGCAACACAGACTTTCAACTCCCCTCCAAAGATTTTCTATGGGGTTGAGATCTGGAGACTAGCTAGGCCACTCCAGGACCTTGAAATGCTTCTTACGAAGCCACTCCTTCGTTGCCCGGGCGGTGTGTTTGGGATCATTGTCATGCTGAAAGACCCAGCCACGTTTCATCTTCAATGCCCTTGCTGATGGAAGGAGGTTTTCACTCAAAATCTCACGATACATGGCCCCATTCATTCTTTCCTTTACACGGATCAGTCGTCCTGGTCCCTTTGCAGAAAAACAGCCCCAAAGCATGATGTTTCCACCCCCATGCTTCACAGTAGGTATGGTGTTCTTTGGATGCAACTCAGCATTCTTTGTCCTCCAAACCACGACAAGTTAAGTTTTTACCAAAAAGTTATATTTTGGTTTCATCTGACCATATGACATTCTCCCAATCCTCTTCTGGATCATCCAAATGCACTCTAGCAAACTTCAGACGGGCCTGGACATGTACTGGCTTAAGCAGGGGGACACGTCTGGCACTGCAGGATTTGAGTCCCTGGCGGCGTAGTGTGTTATTGATGGTAGGCTTTGTTACTTTGGTCCCAGCTCTCTGCAGGTCATTCACTAGGTCCCCCCGTGTGGTTCTGGGATTTTTGCTCACCGTTCTTGTGATCATTTTGACCCCACGGGGTGAGATCTTGCGTGGAGCCCCAGATCGAGGGAGATTATCAGTGGTCTTGTATGTCTTCCATTTCCTAATAATTGCTCCCACAGTTGATTTCTTCAAACCAAGCTGCTTACCTATTGCAGATTCAGTCTTCCCAGCCTGGTGCAGGTCTACAATTTTGTTTCTGGTGTCCTTTGACAGCTCTTTGGTCTTGGCCATAGTGGAGTTTGGAGTGTGACTGTTTGAGGTTGTGGACAGGTGTCTTTTATACTGATAACAAGTTCAAACAGGTGCCATTAATACAGGTAACGAGTGGAGGACAGAGGAGCCTCTTAAAGAAGAAGTTACAGGTCTGTGAGAGCCAGAAATCTTGCTTGTTTGTAGGTGACCAAATACTTATTTTCCACCATAATTTGCAAATAAATTCATAAAAAATCCTACAATGTGATTTTCTGGATTTTTTTTCTCAATTTGTCTGTCATAGTTGACGTGTACCTATGATGAAAATTACAGGCCTCTCTCATCTTTTTTAAGTGGGAGAACTTGCACAATTGGTGGCTGACTAAATACTTTTTTTCCCCACTGTATATCTCACTGGTCATCCCCAAAGCCAACGCCTCCTTTGGCCGCCATTCCTTCCAGTTTTCTGCTGCAAATGACTGGAACGAACTGCAAAAATCTCTGAAGCTGGAGACACTTATCCCCCTCCCTAACTTTAAGTATCAGTTGTCAGAGCAGCTTACCGATCACTGCACCTGTACACAGCCCATCTGTAATTAGCCCACCCAACTACTTCATCCCCATATTGTTATTTACATTGTTATTTATTTTGCTCATTTGCACCCCAGTATCTCTATTTGCACGTCATCTTCTGCACATCTATCACTCCAGTGTTAATACTAAATTGTAAATATTTTGCACTATGGCCTATTTATTGCCTTACCTCCATAACTTACTACATTTGCACACACTGTATATAAATGTTCTATTGTGTTATTGACTGTACGTTTTGTTTACCCCATATGTAACTCTGTGTTGTTGTTGTTTTTATCACACTGCTTTGCTTTATCTTGGCCAGGTCGCAGTTGTAAATGAGAACTTGTTCTCAACTGGCTTACCTGGTTAAATAAAGGTGAAATAAAAATGAATACAAAAACAAAAAAAACACAGCCACAACCACAGACACAGCCACAACCAGAGACACATCCACATCCACACCCACACCCACAGACACAACCACAGACACAACCACATCCACAACCACAGCCACAGCCACAACCAGAGACACAACCACGGACACAACCACAGACACAACCACACCCACAACCACAGACACAGCCACAGCCACAACCACAACCACAGACACAATCACAGCCACAGCCACAACCACAGCCACAACTACAGCCACAACCACAGACACAACCACAGACATAACCACAACCACAGCCACAACTACAGACACAACCACAGACACAGACACAACCACAGCCACATCCACAGCCACAGCCACAACCACAGACACAACCACAGCCACAACTACAGACACAACCACAGCCACAGACACAACCACAGACACAACCACAGACACAACCACAGACACAGCCACATCCACAGCCACAACCAGAGACACAACCACGGACACAACCACACCCACAGACACAACCACAGACACAGCCACATCCACAGCCACAGCCACAACCACAGCCACAACCACAGACATAACCACAACCACAGCCACAACTACAGACACAGCCACAGCCACGGCCACAACCACAGCCACAACCACAGACACAATCACAGCCACAACCACAGACACAATCACAGCCACAGCCACAACCACAGCCACAACTACAGACACAACCACAGACACAACCACAGCCATAACCACAACCACAGCCACAACCACAGCCACAACCACAGCCACAACTACAGACACAACCACAGCCACAGACACAAACAATACTAACAGGGCCACTGTGGGTTTGTTTCTGACCTTGTTTCCATCAGTAGTGCGGATGGAGAGCATAGACAGGGCTGAGTTCTGCTTCTTAACTTCCTTTACGCTGGACACCTGGACCACAACCTACAACCAGACACAGGTACAACACATAACACAGACCACAACGCTGCATCTGCTTCTACCTACTGTATGTTGTCTACTCTAGTCTATGGCTCTATTCAATCTGTATCGCTGAAGCGTTACAGATTGTGCGATAGAAATGTAAAGTAATTTCCGATTGAGCCGACATATGCAGCGTTTACTTGAGCCGACATATGCAGTGTCCGCTGACGTGGGAACGTTGCCTTTAAATTTCAATCACGCTGTGAAGCTGAACTTCCGCAATACGGATTGAATAGGGTCCCTACTCTACTCTACTCTGCTCTTCTCTGCTCTATTCTACTCTGCTCTACTCTATTCTGCTATATGTGAATCTCTTACCTTGGTGTCTTTGAGGAGTACGGAGGAGTAAAAACACACGTAGTTGACAGACACGAATAGCTTCCCATGATACAACACCTCCTTCTGCAGGGCACAGGTGAACGCTGAAACACACAACCAGGACAGAGGACAGAGTCAAATGAGAGACACACAGAGAGGGTTTCTGCTTGAAATGTCCCTTTATCCCCAGAATACACTATGATGTTCTGTATGCCCTTCTTAGAAGCTGAGGGCACATTTAAATATTGTGCAAAGTGAGTGCTTAAGTTTAGTTGTTAGCAAGGAGCACAAAGCACATATTGTGGAATTATAATGAATGTCCCAACGCATTAAGTATTGATTGTGATGACTCCATCATGCCTCCATAATCGAGACATGAATCCACAGCCCAGACAATCTCAGGACGACGAAGATGAAACCATAAATAAGTTACAGACTCACTATGTACTGAGATCAACTCACCATGAGTTACTTTCTCCTCTGTTGGAATGTCTCGGAAGAGTTTGTGGAAGGTTTTGTTGTATTTCACAAAACTCTACAAGAGAGAGGAAAGGATCTAACGCTCTGTTAATCAATCAACCAATTAATTAATCAATCAACCATTCAATCAGGAGACATTTCCGAGCCAGAACCAAGAGCCCAAACATATAGTGGAGAAGGAGTGCTAGGACCTCAAATCAAATAAAAGTTTATTGGTCGCTTATAGAGATTTGCAGATGTTATCGCAGGTGCAGTGAAATGCTTGGTATTGGCTAGGAGCTAGAAACAGTGCAACTGTGTATGTCAGTGCCATCTTGTCTAAAGCCCCCATCCAGGGTGTTGTACTGTATATTTCAGGTGCGCTTACATTTTTGGCGATGGCGCCATCAGGCCGGTGGAAGCTGTCCTCCTCTATGGTCTGTGACCTGTGGATAGGGAGTGATTGAGATCGGATCAATGGACTTACATAGGCTTTGGTACTTTCCCCCAGTCCATGGCCCGTTCTAGTCATTGAACCTGTTTTCAGAAGTAACCTTTGACCTGAGAGAGTTGCTCCTGTTCAGGCTGTGTCCCCGCTCCTGGATCTCCATCTGGGCCTCCTCTAGACGCTTTGTCTTCTCTCCGCTCTTCTTACTGCGGCTGCCTCTCCTATGGCCCAGACTACCTCCTCCACCACCATTCTCCAGGGACCTGGAGGAACAGGACACTAAACCGTCACACAGTGTTGCCCCCTGGCTCTGTAAACACTCTGTTTAGAGGTCATATTTACATATTTACTTTGTAATAAACCTTATGGTGGTTTGCAGAATTTCCCCTGGTGGGACAATAAAGTTGTGGATTGAATATGTGGATTCAAACTCATGGGCATAGATGTTTTGTCTGCTGGTGAAAAATGCTGTAACATTAATTAAAACATTTTTTTAAAGTATGCACCAAGAATCGAAACTATACCCTTAGCTATGCACCTGATTGTTATCATGTCGATTCTAATCATTTCAATTCAAGCCTGACTTTCCAGGAAGCAACCTACACAACCATGTTATATAAGTCATTATAAACTGGGTGGTTCGAGCCCTGAATGCTGATTGGCTGATTTGTCATACCCGTATACCACGGGTATGACAAATCATTTATTTTTACTGCTCTAATTGTGTTGATAACCAGTTTATAATAGCAATAAGGCACCTCGGGGGTTTGTGGTATATTGCCAATATACCACACCCTCTCGGGCCTTATTGCTTAGTTAGAGATGTGAAGATATCTTGTTATTTACATTCTCATCAGCTCCGGCTAACTTGATAGCATCAGACAACCATAAGGAAGAATGGTTGCCAGAGCAGTTCTAGCTAGTAGTCATTAAGATAGTCAACAACACCTTAGTGGCACTCAAATCTCCTTTTCACCTCCATTTAACACCTCAATTACTTAACAAAAGGCACATCTCAATAGGTGGTCCAAGTAAGTCATGACATAGCACAAGTGTAGGGGGGTGGGGGGCTTTACTCTTTTGCTCTCTATTGCTCCTCTAATTGTTCCTCAGGCAACGGGGAGGCAGAAGACATCACAACTTCCCATCAGACCAACTCCTTGAATGCCCTACTCCTTGAAGTTGTGTCTAAAAAACACTATTTTGTTCATAACATATTTGTTTTAACCTTTAGTGTGTGTACTTTACTGTATTTATCACTTCATCACTTTTCAAAAGGAAAAGTTTTTAAAAAATCGCTAGAGGGCGTCATTAAGGGTTAAAAAGATGTGGCATCCAGGTCAAAAGAAGATTCGCTATCATTTGCAATTCAGATCATTAGAAAATGTCACATGCAAAGTAGGTGTTATACACTGAGTGAACAAAACATTAAGAACACCTTCCTAATATTGAGTTGGATTTAACAAGTGCCATCAATAAGGGGTCATAGCTGGTCAGTCTATGTCATGGAAAGAGCGGAGTTCTTAATGTTTTGTACACTCCGTGTATTATGTTTAAGCTCCTGAGGCTGGGAGAAAGCAAACAATGGACATTGAATATGCATGTCCAGATGTAGGATCTTAATTTGAGCCAGTCTCCTACATCAGGAAAATAGTCCTGCAGCAACAGGAAAGTTTATTATTATGTGGACAATGGATATTTTTGTAGCGGTTGATACATTTTTCGTAAGTATTAAATTTCAAAGTGGAAATTAAAAGCCTTTTAAACGTAAAATAAACTACAAGTTTAATATTTCCATTTCAGGAAAGTTCTCATGCAACAGGGTGATTAAATTAAGATCCTACGTATCACAGGAGGTTGGTGGCACCTTAATTGGGTGGAACTGGCTCGTTCTAATCACTGGAGCGGAGTTGGTGGAATGGTAACAAATACATCAAACACATGGTTTCCAGGTATTTAATGCCATTCCATTTGCGCCGTTCCGGACATTATTATGAGCTGTCCTCCCCTTAGCAGCCTCCTGTGCTACATATATAGCTTTGTTTATCCTATTCCAGCATAACATCTTAAATATTGTTCCACTCCTTACGGGACAATGTAGGCCTAACTGTAATGAAATCTATTACATTTACAGTTCAAAAAGTCAAACTTTAATGTGAAAGCCCAAATAAAATGTACAGAAACATCACATAATTGAAAAGTCCTCAAAACAATCTTTATGTATCAAAGCCTTGAGTCTATAGATATCCACTAAAGAAAGCAGATTCACCTGCTCCTGACTAGACCGGCCTGTTATTTCTGGGGCTGGACGAGGGTCCTGAGGGCTATGGCTGCAATGCATTTTAGAGAATGAAAACAAAGTTCCCTTCCTTCCTTCTCTTTCTCCACTCTTGTGAATCCTCCATTCAGACTAAGCCATTAGTGAAACAGCAATAAATACAGGTGGAATGGCCCAACCCCGCTATGTGTGTGTTATAATCTAGGTGGTATGTAATACTGTTTGTTTAAGGAATGTACAGTTCTCAATACTGTAACATCCTGTTAGAAAATCCAAGATTCAGTTAAGGGACATTCCAACTTCCTAATGTAAACAGAAACACTGGTGATGGTTTCTACAGCTGGAGTTTAACTGAACCTGTCTAGAACTGTACAGAAACACAATATGTATAGCAATGCATAATAATAAATGACTTATTTTAAAAAGTTTGATTGGTTGATACTCACACTGAGCTGTCGAGGGATAACTTCCGGTGCTTCAGGTTCATGTTCATTGTCTGGAGTAGTTAACTGTCTCGCACACGCACACACTCCCACTGAGCTCCGCTCTACTCCACTCTTCTGTATTTGCACTGACTATGTAAACCGACTCTCTCACACACTCACCCAGACTGTCTTTCTAGTCTCCTACCTGGCGTTAGCCCACAGAGAGGCAGCTGATAGATGGCTAGAGGGAGAGACAGCTTTCTCCTGTTACCAACCAGCCTATCGTCTTCAAGCTTATTGTTGGTTTCACTTATCAGCTTCTGGGGGTGGGAATACCATTTAAGCTTACCCAATCAGCTTTGGATGCCGGAGCCTCCTGCTAGTGCTACCTGCACGCACCTCTGCTGCTCATGGTAACTGTTGGTACAGGTGTTGTGTACAATCCTACTCCCATCCACAAATGAGTGCACACATAATGCATTAATGAAAATACAAATACAAACACACGTCACCCATGTACTGTGCACACATACACACATCGCGCACCTACGCACGGGCACACATACATACTGAAAGTGTAGACAGAGTTCACCCAGCCTGTTTTTTTGCCCGGATCATTATCACGAAGGCTTAGGTCATAGTCACAGTCGGGTTCTCTCAGACCTGTTCAGACCTGTTCACAATAGCTCCCTGCAGAAGATACGCATCGCTGTACTGTCAACGATAACATTGTCAGAGGAGTTCATACCTCAGCCAGACCAGTACAGCTAAATGACAGTGCACATTCATAGAAATGGTGTGTGTAGTATAGCATTCTTGTTTGATGTTTGAAATTTTTTACATTGTAGAATGATAGTGAAGACATCAAAACTATGAAATAACACATATGGTAATGATGTAGTAACCAAAAAAGCGTTAAACAAATCAAAATATATTTTATATTTGAGATTCTTCTAATAGCCACCCTTTGCCTTGATGACAGCTTTGCACACTCTTTGCATTCTCTCAACCAGCTTCACCTGGAATGTTTTTCCAACAGTCTTGAAGGACTTCCCACATATGCTGAGCACTTGTTGGCTTCTTTTCCTTCACTCTGCCGTCCGACTCATCCCAAACCATCTCAAGTGGTTGAGGTCGGGGGATTGTGGAGGCCAGGTCATCTGATGCAGCACTCCATCACTCTCCTTCTTGGTCAAATAGCCCTTACACAGCATGGAGGTGTGTTGGGTCATTGTCCTGTTGAAAAACAAATGATAGTCCCACTAAGCCCAAACCAGATGGGATGGCGTATAGCTGCAGAATGCTGTGGTAGCCATGCTGGTTAAGTGTGCCTTGAATTCTAAATAAATCAACCTTGTCATAACACAACTGATTGTCTCAAACGCATTAAAAAGGAAATAAATTCCACAAATAAACGTTTAACAAGGCACACCTGTTAATTGAAATGCATTCCAGGTGACTACCTCATGAAGCTGGTTGAGAGAATGCCAAGAGTGTGCAAAGCTGTCATCAAGGCAAAGGGTGGCTATTTAAAGAATCTCAAATATTAAATATATTTTGATTTGTTTAACACTTTTTTGGACTACATGATTCCATATGTGTTATTTCATAGTTTTGATGTCTTCACTATTATTCTACAATGTAAAAAATTGTTAAAAAAATAAGAAAAACCCTTGAATGAGTAGGTTTGTCCAAACTTTTGACTGGTACTGTATATATATAAACTTTTAGCTAGCCTGATGAATAAGTTATGAATAAGTAGGACTGATCATCGAACTAGCTGTTACATAATGTTTATCAACTGATTGATGGTTGTAGCCTTCCAGTAACAATGAAATCTGTCTAAACACCAAAGAGAAATTAAACTAAGCGCATAATTAGCATATAGACTATTCCTCCCCATACTGTATAAACAAAGCATTCACTACCGCCCTCTCACAAATCTACACAATGCTTCTGGGTCGTTCCACTAAACGAGTGCCTTTTGATATGTTAAATAGAAATTGTGCACCAATAATGCATTTCAAAAGCGTGTTATATTAAATGAAGTCCCCTTCAATATAGACCACATGGAAAATTCAATACATCATTTTAATATGAAAAAGAAGATTTGCCAAAGTGTCAAAATGCAGCATTTTGACGTCCCTCTGACATGTGCATCCTCTGTGACTTCTACAAAGATTTTAACCCACTTAATCCCAAAATGTATCCAAGTTTTCACCATCATTGTAAAGCTCTAGTTGTTTGTCGCTTTGACAAAGTCATTTCTGAAGATTATTATTTATTTGATGTGATTAGCGATTCATTTTAACGTAACCCACCCCCATTTTAAGGTCAACCCTGTTACCTGAATTTAGTGCTGTTGTGGTGACCGTATTACCGCCACACCAGTAGTCATGAGTCATGACTGCAGTAAAATTTCACGTGACCGTTGAGTCATGCTAATCTCCTCATATGCACTCTGGACATGCGTTGGTAGTACCCAACACGCTAAAGACCATCAGGTCGCAAATGGCCTGCTACTCAGGGCTCTATTGTCCCTCCCTGTAATCACTCTGACAAATCACATCAAACACTTATCATCAAAAAGTATGTGCTTTTAAAACTCACCTCACTGTGTTTAATCAATTTGAAGAAAGAGGTTCAACAACAGGTTGAAACTGAGTGGAAAACATGGTCATTGTGGATGTTGTTTCAAAGTCTAACACAACAAAATGGACAGTGCTTTCTAAGGTGATGATTAATTCAAAACACCCATATGTATATTAGAGTTTATGCATATGCATAGGCCTATGAGCCCAAATTCGAAAAAAAACCTGAATTTAAATAAAGATTTTGCCCTTATACTATACATAGCCTACCGCATACTACACATGGCAGAAAAACATAAAAATAACTGATTTAAGAAATCTTGATACATAATTGGTCTAGCCTATACAAAAAAATTAAAACAAATTCTAGTAATGGCCTTTGAGTGTGGACTGTATTATTATGCATACTGGATGGACTGGTTACCTTATGCTAATCCAAACGTTCTATTCATGAGTCTGGGAGAGAACGTATAGGCCTAGGCGATGCTGTTGGTTCATTGATTGTGCATGGCGGCTAAGCCTACAATTATAGTGAATTTGTATTTGATTTTGAATAGCCTAGTAATAGGGAATTTTTTGTTTTCATAATAAATAGGTTGACACATTACCTTTAGCTACATAATATTTCACCACTGTGCGTTTCCATCTCCACCTCTCTCTCCTTCATTCCTTTCTCCAGCGCACAGAGAGAGGGGTTGTCAACAGTTTAATGAAACATGTTTTGTTGTGAAAACATGTTACTATCGATGTTCCCGAACAGATTTCACTAGGCTTCCCAAATGAAGCACTGGGTAAATGTAGGAACGGGGTTGGAAAGGCCATGGCATACAGAGTTTGGGCTGAATATGACCTATAGCACAGCTAGAGAATGCATGTTCCTCAAACAGTGGTTGATGTGTGGAGTGAAATAACCGGAGTAACCTGAAAAACGAACCAGCGGGAAAGCGGCCACCATTCTCTATTCTAGTGCATATGGATGACGTCTTTTCTCCCCTGCCCCTGTTCCTTCCCATTTGATAATGGGCCATTCTAAATCGAAACTACTTTTACATATTAGTAAAGACAATATTAAATTGAGAATAGTCTGATGGGTGAAAATATGATCATTTGATGAAAGAACAGTGTGTGCAGCCTGAGGCAAGGAACAGAGCGCAAGCTTTTTTTGCTACGTTCTCAAATCATCAATAGTCTATAGTCACATCATGCAGCCCTAATATGTTTTGATTTCTGAGACATTCTAAGGTTTGTATCATTCAAAACTAAAGTAGCCAAATAACTCTAAATCTAGCATATTCAAATGATCACTTTTACACTCAACATAGCCACTTCATATGTGCACTCGCTCCGGAATGGGTCAAATATCCTTTCTATTTTATTCAGCTAAGTTAAATTATATTCTTCTTACTTTAAAATCATATAATATAAAATAATGTCATGGGACTTATAAGCATATCTTATCAGCTAAATGAACAAGCCTCCAGCCTATGGCATGGTGCATAGACAGATAACATACAGTAGGCCAACTCATATTCTGTTCTTCTGAAATACATTTTCTTCATATCATAATGTTTCTTTATACCTGTCTAAAATACATAATGGATTTATTGAGATGGTGTATATTACATTTATTTATTCAACTTTTTTAAATGTAGATGTTCCAAAGGCGAAGCAACAGCAGATTTTATGCATGGAGGCCTAGAGATGCTAAACGTGTTTATGTTAATTAATGGTAAATTACTGTGAGTCCGGCAGTCTTTTCCATGACAATAACCGGCTGACAAAATTGTACGACCGCCACAGCCCTACGTGAACTGAACTCTCGTTTTAATATGGTGAAACTATTCCTTTTTAAATACCCTCCTATAGACACACACACAATAGGCTGTGAAAGTCTCCTACTAACAGAGACACAGATTGGGTTGCTGTATAAAGGCCCGATTCAGACTTAGGAAATCTATTCCTGTTTTACACATTTTGATTTAAGCCCTTCTCAATAGATGGTATTCAGACTTACCATATGCAGGTGAATCAATTGAATTCAACTGCTGAAAACCCTCCCACTTGCTGAATTTGCCAACAGATTTTCTCATGGAGTTATCATTCAATAGGGTTTTCTGTACATTTACAGTGAGCTCCAAAAGTATTGGGACAGTGACTAATTGTTTGTTGTTTTGGCTCAGTACTCTAGCACTTTGGATTTGAAAGGATGCACTGACTATGAGGTTAAAGTGCAGACCATCAGCTTTAGTTTGAGGGTATTTTCATCCATATCGGGTGAACCATTAAAACATTACAGCACAGTTTGTACATAGACCCCCATTTTAGGGGACCAAAAGTATTGGGACAAATTCACTTATATGTATAATAAAGTAGTAAAAAGTTAAGTATTTGTTCCCATATTCATAGCACGCAATAGCTACTTTAAGCTTGTGACTATACAAACTTGTTGGATGCATTTGCTGTTTGTTTTAGTTGTGTTTCAGATTATTTTCTGCCCAATAGAAATGAATTGTAAATAATGTATTGTGTCATTTTGGAGTCACTTTTATTATAAATAAGAATATAATATGTTTCTAAACACTTCTACATTAATGTGGATGCTACCATGATTATGGATAATCCTGAATGAATCGTGAATAATGATGAGTGAGAAAGTTATAGACGCACAAATATCATACCCCCAAGACAGGCTAACCTCTCACCATTACAATAACATGGGAGGTTAGCATTTGTGTGTGTGTGTCCTGGTGTTCTGTACGTTTTCTGTATCATAACTCAAACCCTACTGTGCTCATGGTACAACATTATGTCATGACCCCCCACATTCTGAAATTGCATTTTTGTCCCCCTCAGTTTTATCATTGCATTGTGATACAAACGTGGCAACGGTGTGCTTTAGGACCATGCAGACACCTCAGAGCGGTCGGTAGGCTGTTTGGAGGTTTCAGACGGCTGGATTTAGGACCATGTTGCCCCCACAGAGTGGGGCAAAGCTTCTGAAAGGCTGGCTGGATCGGCATGGTAGAGTTGAATACAGTCAGCTGCTGTTAGTGTGTAGGCCTATGTGCTGTTCTCTTTCTCCGAGTTGTAAAAGTAAGCAGAGCAGAAACTGGCTATTCTTTAGTTGACTGATGTAGCTGGCAAGGTAACTGCTGTTTAACTTAAGAGAAAAAAACAAAACTGGTGTTTATTCCCAGTGCTGAGCTAGTAGTGTAACTGACATGTAACGTTAGCTAATGTTTCATCACCCTCTCGACTGAGGAGAATGAATTAGCTAGCTAGTATAGCTACCACAGCAAGTTCAGCTCTAGCCTCTAGCTATCTGTCAGATAGTAATAATAATAGCCACCTCCTATCGTTATATAAGAACTGTTGTTTGTATGGAAATGTTTTGTAGCCTTTGTTTTGTCCTGTTTCAACAGAAGTAAGTTAACTTGGCTAGCTTTTCTCCAGTTGATGTAGAGAGAGAGCCAAATATTTTAGCCTGGCCAAAAGTTGGCTTAGGGAATGATCCGAATTTACTGGTGGGAAGGTTTTTTTCTGCTTTGGGGAGGGTGGTGTGGTTTTTGAACTGGGCGAAGGGGAGGGTAGTGCATTTTTTCACCTGGTTTATATTCACTTCTGCTCATATTGTCCTTGTAAACAATGGCTTGACTTAATTTTGATACATTTTTGAAACGTTTGTGAAGGTTTGGTATGGTGTGGCTATTATTAAGCTTTAGCTACTGCAGGCCTATGATATAAAGGCAGTGCGCCCCGGCGCTCCAACTGAACTTGAGGTGAGGAAGTCTGTTTCAGGCCTACCAGAGTTACTTCTATAATCTAATGATAATGCTTATCTTTATACATATTTATACATACAGTGCATTCGGAAACTATTCAGACCCCTTCCCTTTATCCACATTTTGTTACGTTACAGCCTTATTCTAAAATGGATTAAATAAAAAATTTTCCACATCAATCTACACACAATACCCCATAATGACAAAGTGAAAACAGGTTTTTCAAAATGTTTGCACATTTATAAAAAATAAAAAATAGACCCTTTGCTATGACACTCGAAATTGAGCTCAGGTTCATCCTGTTTCCATTGATCATCCTTGAGATGTTTCTATAACTTGATTGGAATCCAACTGTGGTAAATTCAATTGATTGGACATGATTTGGAAAGGCACACAACTGTCTATATAAGGTCCCACAGTTGACAGTACATGTCAGAGCAAAAACCAAGCCATGAGGTCGAAGGAATTGTCTGTAGAGCTCCGAGACAGGATTGTGTCGAGGCACAGATCTGGGGAAGGGTACCAAAAAATGTCTGCACCATTGAAGGTTCCCAAGAACACAGTGGCCTCCATCATTCTTAAATGGAAGAAGATTGGAACCACCAAGACTCTTCCTAAAGCTGGCCGCCTGGCAAACTGAGCAATCGGGGGAGAAGGTTCTTGGTCAGGGAGGTGACCAATATCCTGATGGTCCCTCTGACAGAGCTCCAGAGTTCATCTGTGGAGTTGGGAAAACCTTCCAGAAGGACAACCATCTCTGCAGCACCACCAATCAGGTCTTTATGGTAGAGTGGCCAGACGTACGCCACTTCTCAGTAAAAGGCACATGACAGCCCGCTGGGAGTTTGCCAAAAGGCACTTAAAGGACTCAGACCATGAGAAACAAGATTCTCTGGTCTGATGAAACCAAGATTGAACTCTTTGGCCTAAATGCCAAGCGTCACATCTGGAGGAAACCTGGCACCATCCCTATGGTGAAGCATGGTGGTGGCAGCATCATGCTGTGTGGATGTTTTTCAGCGGCAGGGACTGGGAGACTAGTCAGGATCGAGGGAAAGATGAACGGAGCAAAGTACAGAGAGATCCTTGATGAAAACCTGCTCCAGAGTGCTCAGGACTGGGGCCAAGGTTCACCTTCCAACAGGACAATGACCCTAAGCACACAGCCAAGACAACGCAGGAGTGGCAAAGTCTCTGAATGTCCTTGAGTGTCCCAGCCAGAGCTTGAACCCGATCTAACATCTCTGGAGAGACCTGAAAATAGCTGTGCAGCGATGCTCCCCATCCATCCTGACAGAGCTTGAGACGATCTACAGAGAAGAATGTGAGAAACTCCCCAAATACAGGTTTGCCAAGTTTGTAGCGTCATACCCAAGAAGACTCGAGGCTGTAATCTCTGCCAAAGGTGCTTCAACAAAGTACTGAGTAAAGGGTCTGAATACTTATGAAAATGTGATATTTCAGTTATTGTGGCCCGTATTTATAATAATAATATAATATGCCATTTAGCAGACGCTTTTATCCAAAGCGACCTACAGTCATGCGTGCATACATTTTTTTGTTTTGTTTTTGTTTTTGTGTATGGGTGGTCCCGGCGATCGAACCCACTACCTTGGCGTTACAAGCGCCGTGCTCTACCAGCTGAGCTACAGAGGACCACAATTATCTCCTAATTTGTTTTATATTACTTTTTTTATCGCTTTGTTAATGTTTTCACAAATATGTGGTGAATTTGAAAGACTCTTAATACAAAACTCCAAACTGGTAACATTTGTAAGGCAGCCAGTCTTACATTCAAAACCTTTCATTGTGTTTTTTTTGTAGACAACTTTCACCACCCAACCATTGATCCAAAATATACAGTTGAAGTCGGAAGTTTACATACACTTAGGTTGGAGTCATTAAAACTTGTTTTTCAACCACTCAACAAATTTATTGTTAACAAACTATAGTTTTGGCAAGTCCGTTAGGACATCTACTTTGTGCATGACACAAGTAATTTTACAGACAGATTATTTCACTTATAATTCACTGTATCACAATTCCAGTGCGTCAGAAGTTTACATACACTAAGTTAACTGTGCCTTTAAACAGCTTGGAACATTTCAGAAAATGATGTCATGGCTTTAGAAGCGTCTGATAGGCTAATTGACATCATTTGAGTCAATTGGAGGTGTACCTGTGGATGTATTTCAAGGCCTACCTTCAACCTCAGTGCCTCTTTGCTTGACATCATGGGAAAATCAAAAGAAATCAGCCAAGACCTCAGAAAAAAATTGTAGACCTCCACAAGTCTGGTTCATCCTTGAGAGCAATTTCCAAATGCCTGAAGGTACCACGTTCATCTGTACAAACAATAGTACGCAAGTATAAACACCATGGGACCACACAGCCGTCATACCGCTCAGGAAGGAGATGCGTTCTGTCTCCTAGAGATGAAGGTACTTTGGTGCGAAAAGTGCAAATCAATCCCAGAACAACAGCAAAGGACCTTGTGAAGATGCTGGAGGAAACAGGTACAAAAGTATCTATATCCACAGTAAAACGAGTCCTATATCGACATAACCTGAAAGGCCGCTCAGCAAGGAAGAAGCCACTGCTCCAAAACCGCCATACAATGGCCAGAAACAAAAAACTTTCTTCTGAAACTCGTCAGTCTATTCTTGTTCTGAGAAATGAAGGCTATTCCATGCGAGAAATCGCCAAGAAACTGAAGATCTCGTACAACGCTGTGTACTACTCCCTTCACAGAACAGCGCAAACTGTCTCTAACCACAATAGAAAGAGGAGTGGGAGGCCCCGGTGCACAACTGAGCAAGAGGACAGATACATTAGAGTGTCTAGTTTGAGAAACAGGCGCATCACAGGTCCTCAACTGGCAGCGTCATTAATTAGTACCCGCAAAACACCAGTTTCAACGTCAACAGTGAAGAGGCAACTCCGGGATGCTGACCTTCTAGGCAGAGTTGCAAAGAAAAAGCCAAATCTCAGAACTGCCCATCTTAATCTTTTCTTTTTATTGGCCAGTCTGAGATATGGCTTTTTCTTTGCAACTCTGCCTAGATGGTCAGCATCAGTTTTCAGAACAAGAATACACTGATGAGTTTCAGAAGAAAGTTATTTGTTTCTGGACATTTTGAGCCTGTAATCGAACCCACAATTGCTGATGCTACAGATACTCAACTAGTTTCAAGAAGGCCAGTTTTATTGCTTCTTTAATCAGCACAACAGTTTTCAGCTGTGCTAATATAATTGCAAAAGGGTTTTCTAATGATCAATTAGCCTTTTAAAATGATAAACTTGGATTAGCAAACACAACATGCCATTGGAACACAGGACTGATGGTTGCTGATAATGGGCCTCTGTACGCCTATGTAGATATTCCATTAAAGATCAGCAGTTTCCAGCTACAATAGCCATTTACAACATTAACAATGTGTACACTGTATTTCGGATCAATTTGATGTTATTTTAATGGACCAAAAAAAATTGCTTTTCTTTCGAAAACAAGGATATTTCTAAGTGACCCCAAACCTTTGAATGGTAGTGTATATATATATATATATATATATATATATATATATATATATTTTATACTCCAGACACCGACATTGCTCATACTAATCATTGCTCCGACTAATATTTATACATTTCTTATTTCAATTATTTTACTTTTATTGTTGTGTATTGTTAGATATTACTGCACTGTTGGAGCTAGGAACACAAGCTAAATACATGTATGCAACCAATAAAATTGTATTTGATTTAAAGAAAACCATTTGGGCTGTCGTCATACAATCAGAATGTGTCAGTTTGGCATCTGTGTGACTGTGAATACATTTATGGATGGAGTGGGGAGCCATGTTCCAGCAAGAAAGGTAGTTTGGACTCCATCTAGTGGAAAAAGTTTAAGCATACACTTCACAGTTCACACCCTCCTTCTCCTTGAGATTAATCTCATTAAAAAGTACTATTCCTTCCTCATCTCTCCCTTGTTTTCAGTCCTATACTTTTACAGTGATTCTCAGCCAGCTGTCAGACACTCACATACATTTTAGTCATTTAACAGACGCTCTTATCCAGAGCGACCAGTTAGTGCATACATTTATTTTTTCATACAATGACAATGGAACCAAATGACTCATTATGCGGTATATCCAATCATCCGGCTTTTAATACAAAATCAACATACAATATTATCTACATCCAGGGTTTAAAGGAAATAACAGGTACCAGGTTAAAGGTGATGACATGTGATGTCATCATGTGATGTCATAGGAACTGGCCCTCGCTTGATGTCACATGTTTACTCTGTGGGTCTTTTATGTCAGGTATATTTATACTGAACAAAAACATAAATGCAACATTTAACAATTTCTAAGATTTTACTGAGTTACAGTTCATATGAGGAAATCAGTCAATTGAAATAAATTAATTAGGCCCTAATCTTTGGATTTCACATAACTGGGAATACAGATATGCATCTGTTGGTCACAGATACTTTAAAACAAATGGGCCTCACAATGGGCCTCAGGATCTCGTCACTGTGTTTTTGTGCATTCAAATTGCCATAGATAAATTGCAATTGTGTTCGTTGTCCATAGTTTATGCCTGCCCATACCACCATGGGGCACTCCGTTCACAACATTGACATCAGCAAACCGCTCGCCCACACAACGCCATACACATGTTCTGCGGTTGTGAGGCCGGTTGGATGTACAAATTCTCTAAAACAACGTTGGAGGCAGCTTATGGGAGAGAAATGAACATTCAATTCTCCGGCAACAGCTCTGGTGGACATTCCTGCAGTCAGCATGCCAATTGCATGCTCCCTCAAATCTTGAGACATCTGTGGCATAGTGTTGTGTGACAGAACAGCACATTTTAAAGTGCCCTTTGTATTCTCCCAAGCACAAGGTGCACCTATGTAATGATCAGGCTGTTTAATCAGCTTCTTGATATGCCACACTTGTCAGGTGGATGGATTATCTTGACAAAGGAGAAATGCTCACTAACAGGGATGTAAACAAATTTGTGCAAAACATTTGAGAGAATTAAGCTTTTTGTGCGTATGGAACATTTCTGGTATCTTTTTTTTCAGCTCATGAAACATGGGACTTTACATGTTGTGTTTATATTTTTGTTCAGTGTATATATTATATAGTCATAATTTTTATGTTAATTTTAAGTCACACCAGATAGACTTTTGGACCACACTTAAATTTCATATCAAGATCATTTCATTGTTAATGAAAGTAATGATGGTCTGTCCGTTTTTCAAAGTCTTTTTGTGCGGCCTTTCCCCACCTTTTGTGCCAAAATGCCATTATACACTCTATCTATCTATAGTAGCAAACTCAAATGTCACTGTTCACTGAATACAGTGCAACATAAACTTTCACCAACTACTATACTTTGCTCGACATGTAAACTCTCTATGTTCTGACACCCTAAACCCATCTTGGCGACAGGATCGTACCACTGGTGCTATGATAGGGGAGGGATAAGAGGGGTCACTGTAAACTGAAACTAGGTCTGAATCTAAGTATCTGTCTATGAAGACAGGGTTCTGTATACGATATACTAAAGCAAATAAAAAAAGCACTTAAAAAAAACGGACGATATCATACAGTAAAATTGGCTTGCCAAGTAAACAACATCTCATTGGTTATATTCAGTTATTTCCCCAAAACAAAACAGTAAATAAACAAATCAAACAATAGTAAAAACCAAGAGCCATAACAGTAACACAATAGAAAGATAATATATATTTCAAAAATCATATCAAATAAATATTTGACAAAGTCAATAAGGCTCTTTTTTGATGATAATAATTATGCCCCACTTGTTTCAACTCTATACTTCAGTCAGGCCTATGTACTGTGTTATAAATAACTTTATAAACTGGGTAGGTCGAGCCCTGAATGCTGATTGGTGGACAGCCGTGGTATATCAGACCGTATACCACAGGTATGACAAAACATTTATTGTTACTGCTCTAATTACGTTGGTAACCAGTTTATAATAGCAATAAGGCCCCTCGGGCGTTTGTGGTATATGGCCAATATACCACGGCTAAGAGCTGTATCCAGGCACTCCGTGTTGCATCGTGTGTAAGAACAGCCCTTAGCCGTGGTATATTGGCCATATACCACACCCCCTTGGGCCTTATTGCTTAACTATACGTCAGTCAGGCCTATGTACTGCATTATAAAGAACTCTATATGTCACACAGTATATACAGTCTAAGTTCATACTGTGCTGTTCAATCACAACGTATCGGGGCAACAGATTATAGAACGTCAAATCAATAAGAGGAGAGGACGATATCTAAAGGGATTGTGGGGGATGCTGGAGTGGACTAAAGGTTGTGTCCTTTAGTTTTTCTGTACAGTAGGACTACAAGCAGAGACAGAGCGGAGAGAAGCTGTGAAGAGTCCTGTCTTACTGTGGGCGGGAGTGAGGGAGAGAGAAGCGAGAATGAGTTCTACTCTCAACCCATGGGGACTTACGTGGTTTATCAAGAAAACTAATTTCATCCAAATCAACTCACGGTTTACACACATACTCAGTACTGTATATGTAGCCCAAGCAGGATTTGAACCCACAACCGTTGTGTTGTCAGAACAATACTCCAACCCACTGAGCCATCAGGACCATTCCAATGCAGAGTGGCAGAATTCAAGTAGGTGCAAGCTACATTATGACACTCACTGCTTAGCTCAAGTACATGGGATATAGCGTAAACAGCTGAGAACCAACATGGTGAAACATAAGGCAAAGACACTGAACCACAATGAATAGGATCATTACAATAATTTCTGCAGAATGTGGAAAATGATCCCCCCAAAAAACACTCCAGTCAATGAGGGAGATGAACTCAAATTCTGTTCATTCATCGAAATGGTCCTCCAAGAAAAATATAGCCAATTTTCAATTCATACATGTCATTTCAGTGCATCTCCCGAAAAGGAGATGAACTCAAATTCTGTTCATTCATCGAAATGGTCCTCCAAGGAAAATATAGCCAATTTTCAATTCATACATGTCATTTCAGTGCATCTCCCGAAATGACTGGCTGAGATTGAAATGGAATTGCCTAAACTGTGTTTAACCTTTACTGTCATTACTCTCTGTAATAAGATGTCAGCACATAGCAAGAAAAGCATGAATGACTGAACATTGACTTCTAATAATATTGATCCACGCTTGGAGTAGGGTGAAGTTGCACCCAGACAATGATCTAAGGTCCATTTTGTTTTTCCACCCAAATGGTTTAGGTCACGATTGCTGGATGGTAAACTGATCCTAGATCTGTGCCTACAGGCAACCTCAACCTGGAACTCATGGATCATCATGTATGCTGGATGTAGACGGGTACCATTCCTCCTTCTCATTAGAGGTCAAAGTTAATTTCCCATCTGCCCCGGAACAGCGTGGTTTCTCTTGGCACTGTGGGTAGGAGAGTCTGGTGTCCAATCACAGATATGCAGCTCAAACCGTCCTTCTAGTTCTATAGGTCTAAAACCGTGCTGCGGATCAGGACTAGCTGTGGCAGCAACAGACACCAGGAATGCAGAGCGACAGACACGTGGAAATGTTCCCCCCTCGTACACTAAACCCACAGATAGAAAGATAAGATAGAAAGCCCATTTAGGGTGCAGCAGATATCCAGGCTTTTTGTGTCCTTGTATTTTTTATACATGTATCTCATAACTCCTGTTTCTGAAGCAGGTTTGTTTTTCACTGGTTTCGTTTTTGAAATAGATGACCACAACACACACAGGTATTATACGTCCTCCACATTTTGAACACTGAGGTAAGAAGAATATGCAGGACTACACATGTAATAGTCTGTCTCCGACTCCCAACACAACCTTTGCAGGTCTTTCCTGAGAGTGCAGGTTTTCTTTGACGTTTGTCTAGTAGTTGTTGTTTTGTATGTTTTTGTTGTTGTTTTGTATGTTGTTGTTGTTTTGTATGTTGTTGTTGTTTTGTATGTTATTGATTTGTATGTTGCTGTTGTTGTTCTTGTATAATAACTCCTTGTTAGTAGCGTCGCCCCTCCAGTGGGATATAAGGTTCATTGTTTTGTCATTTTCCAACCTGCACCTCTCGTTCGCATCTCTGTGGACCTCTTATCTGAACAGAAGGATCGAGGGATGACAGTTCCTCTCCTCTCTTAGGCTGCATAGTGGTCAAAACTCCCCAGGTACTCCAGGGCAGCCTGGTAGCAGAACTGGTATTCATCCTGATCCAGGGAAATAGACAGGATAGAGCAACATCCTACCATTACTGTGGCTTCCAGACACAGAGAAACCACATGTACTTGTCTGATATTTATTGTTTTAAACAGTGAGACTGGGACAGTTGTTGGTGTGACTGTGAAGCCTACCTCTGTCTGTACCATGGCAGGGCGTTGTGTCCTCAGTATCTTGACAGTCTGGAAGATGTCCACAGCTCCTTCGTAGCGCATCCTCTCCAGAACGATACTCAGAGTGATGAAGACTCCGGTCCGCCCCACACCCGCACTGCGTACGCACGCACGCACGCACACACACACACACACACACACACACACACACACACACACACACACACACACACACACACACACACACACACACACACACACACACACACACACACACACACACACACACACACACACACACACACACACACACACACACACACACACACACACACACACACACACACACACACACTTACCGATATAGCGGCTAGACTAATGTACATCAGTAATCAGAATATGAGGCGTGTGAAGTATATCAGAGGAATGCATTGTTAGTCAAACCTACAGCTATGGCAATGACTCTTACCTGCAGTGGACACTGATTGGGCCGTCCTGTCCAAACTGCTCCTTGGTTTTGTGCACCTGGCCAATGAAGTCGATGAAGCCCTCTCCAGATTTAGGAACTCCCTGCTCTGGCCAATCGGTGAACTGGAACTGACGAACTGTCCGTGATTGGCCATCCTGATAGGAGAACGGGCAAAACAAGTGGTGATGAGAGCAATGTGGAGTATGAATACTCAGACTTTCCTCCATATTGTTACTGGTAAGCACTGATCTGTATGTGAGTGGATAAGTAAAGGTAAGATTTCCCATCTACTGCTTTAACCAAACAAGCTATTGGACTATCTATTACCAGAGTTGTGTCTTATCATAAGATTGCAGGTCTGTTCTGGTGGCTGAGCACCAACACCATCCCTCTCATCTTCTGTCTGTGTATGAGTCCTGTCCTGTCCTGTCCTGTCTGCCAGACTCTGTGTCCTGCCTGTTCTCTGCTCAGACGGCGTGACTCCACTTTGACAGAGATCAATACAACATCTGTCAATGGGCCGTCAGGACAGGACAGGCTTAACTGGAGTAATCTACGGCTCACACACACACACAGGAATGCAAGCATGCACGCACACGAACACACACACACACACACAATCAGGGCGTCAGGAGAGGACAGGGTTGACTACTGTGTAATCTACTGTGGATCGATGGAACATGTTAGCTGCCAGCGACAGATAGAGGAGAGAGGGGAGAGATCAGGGTGTCTGATTACAATATCAAATATGCTACAAAAGGGATGTAATTTACAAGCAACATGAAAAACACACACAGGCACACAGCCTTGCGTCATTGACCTTGCCTTGTCTGAGGAGGATATACAGTATTGTGGACACACAAATATATACACACACACACACTCACCCTTGCATCGGTGACCTTAAACTCTCTGAGGATGTACTGAGGCATGTTGTATTCAGCCATGGGGTCCACTACAAAGTACTGGTACCGAGCTGACCGCTCTGCGGGCCAGTACTGATGGCACTTCTCCTGCAGGTACACACAGAGGTACAGAGATGGCATCAGGTATGTATTTGTGTCTGTGAGTGTGTTTGTATGTGTGTGTATGTGTTTGTATGTGTGTGCGAGCATGCGTGCATGAGCATGCGTGTGCAAGTGCGTTTGTGTGTGTATGTGCACGTGTGTGTGTAACCTTACCCGTCCCATCTCCCTCAGTTTAGTGAGCATGACCACGATGGTAGAGTTGTGTTCCCACAGCATCCTCCAGAAGTCCTCTGTGGTCTCAGCCAGTGGGCCCTGGGTAGCCATGTAACCTCTCTGCTGCCTACACACATTAGATGATGGGTGTTGTGTTATAAAGGGTTCTGATCTAATGTAAAGACACCATAGAAATAGAATGGACACATCTCTAAAATTAAGATTTTTAAAATTATGTTATAAGCTTAATTTGAGACCCAAAATATGGCTACTGGTCCACGTATCATGGAACAATGCCTTGAAATGGGATGCCCATATTACTAAATCTTCTTCCTTGGTTAAGTTGTACCTGTATCCATCAATGTAGCTGGCGTTGATGTAATCTGATCCTTCCAGGCCTCTGATTGGCTGCAGACAGACGCGGGTGGTCTCATAGGACATGATGTTGACCAGGCGGTTCTTAAATTTGTTACATGGCAGGTTGGCACTGACGAACCGAGACGTGTGGGCTTTGGTGTTGGCCAGACGCTGGGGGGAGAGAGGGTGGGGGAGAGAGGGGGGAGGGAGAGAGAAGGGGGAGGGAGAGAGAGGGGAGGGGGATTTAGTTTTTCCCCCACCGAAACACATTCCTATTAACAAAGTTAAAGGGCAATGCATTCTTCCTAATTTTTATTCTGTACTTGCATTGAATAACTCTTTATTTCTACTATATTTCTACATGTTTTCTATTCAAAATGTATGCTACTGTATGTATTTCGATACTTGGTATTTCTATGTTTACCTTGAACTCCAGCTCCGTGCCGGTGACGTATATCTGTTCTATCTGTTATATTTCTATGTTTACCTTGAACTCCAGCTCCATGCCGGTGACGTGCTCTCCACTCTCCACCTTGCCCAGCTTCTGCATGTAGGAGAACAGGTTCCGGGCCGCCACCTCCGTGTTCCCACAAGCCACTGCTTCCAGCAGCGCCTCGTGGATGAAGCCGTACTGGTCTTCCGTCTGCACCATGTAGTTCCGCTGTGACCTCATCAGAGTGACGTGACCGTAGATGTCGGCCGTGCGCTCGTGTCTGATCCGTTCCAGCATGGCGTCGATCACGATGAAGCAACCGGTACGACCCACGCCCGCACTGAGAGAGGTAAGAGAGAGAGAAAGAAAGAGAGGAAAATATATATGAGTGTAAACATATACCTACTGAACTGTCAGTGGCAATTCTTCAGGACAGCCTGTCATGTGTGGGTGACTGGATCCAGTGTGTGTGTTTGTGTGTGTGTGTGTGCGAGTATGTGCTGTGTGCGTGTCGCAGGTGTTTGGTATATGTGTGTGCGGTATATGTGTGTGTGGGTATGTGTGTGTGTCCTCGTACCTGCAGTGTGCGATGACAGGACCAGCATCAGGGGGGTTGCAGGCTTTAACCCTGCGTAGGAAGGCCAGGAATGGGGTGGGGTACTCTGGTACACCGTGGTCCGGCCAGGCAGTGAACTGGAACTGACGTACCTCCCTCAGCTCACTACAACCACTCTGAGAGGGGAAGGGATTATTATCATTACTACAACTATTAGAGCAATTCTGTGAGAAAGGAGAGTAGAGAGAAGAGAGGAGAGTAGAGAGAAGAGAGGTGAGTAGAGAGAAGAGAGGAGAGTAGGGAGAAGAGAGGAGAGTAGAGAGAAGAGAGGAGAGTAGAGAGAAGAGAGTAGAGTAGAGAGGAGAGAGGAGAGTGGAGAGAAGAGAGTAGAGAGAAGAAAGGAGAGTAGAGAGAAGAGAGGAGAGTGGAGAGAAGAGAGGAGAGTAGGGAGAAGAGAGGAGAGTAGAGAGAAGAGAGGAGAGTGGAGAGAAGAGAGGAGAGTAGGGAGAAGAGAGGAGAGTAGAGAGAAGAACGGAGAGTAGAGAGAAGAGAGGAGAGAGAAGAAAGGAGAGTAGAGAGAAGAGAGGAGAGTAGGGAGAAGAGAGGAGAGTAGAGAGGAGAGTAGAGAGAAGAAAGGAGAGTGGAGAGAAGATAGGAGAGTAGAGAGAAGAACGGAGAGTAGAGAGAAGAAATTAGAGTAGAGAGAAGAGAGCAGAGTAGGGAGAAGAGAGGAGAGTAAAGAGAAGAGAGGAGAGTAGGGAGGAGAGAAGAGAGGAGAGTAGGGAGAAAAGCGGTGAGTAGGGAGAAGAGAGGAGAATAGAGGAGAGTAGAGAGAGGAGAGTAGAGTAGAGAGAAGAGAGGAGAGGAGAGTAGGGAGAGGAGAGGAATAGACAGAAGAGAGTAGAGAGAAGAGAGGAGAGTAGAAAGGAGAGTAGGGAGAAGAGAAGAGAGTAGAGTAGAGATGAGAGTAGGGAGAAGAGAGGAGAGTAAAGAGAAGAGGAGAGTAGGGAGAAGAGAGGAGAGCAGAGAGAAGAGAAGAGGGGGAGTAGGGAGAAGAGATGAGATTAGAGAGGAGAGTGGGAGAAGAGAGGTGAGTAGAGAGAAGAGAGAAGAGTAGGGAGAAGAGAGGAGAGTAGGGAGAAGAGAGGAGAGTAAGGAGAAGAGAGGAGGTAAGGAGAGTAAAGAGAAGAAAGAAGAGTAGTGAGAAGAGAGGAGAGTAGGAAGGAGAGTAGAGAGAAGAGAGGAGAGAAAGGAGAAGAGAGGAGAGAAGAGAGGAGAGTAGAGAGAAGAGAGGGGAGGAGAGTAGAGAGGAGAGAAGAGAGGAGAGCAGGAAGAAGAGAGGAGAGCAGAGAGAAGAGAGGAGAGTAGAGAGAAGAGAGGAGAGTAGAGAATAGAAGAGAGTAGAGAGAAAAGAGTAGATTAGAGAGAAGAGAGGAGAGAAGAGTAGAGAGAAGAGAGGAGAGTGGGAGGAGAGAGGTGAGTAGAGAGAAGAGAGAAGAGTAGGGAGAAGAGAGGAGAGTAGGGAGAAGAGGGGAGAGTAGGGAGAAGAGGGGAGAGTAAGGAGAAGAGAGGAGAGTAAGGAGAAAGGAGAGTAAAGAGAAGAAAGAAGAGTAGTGAGAAGAGAGGAGAGTAGGGAGGAGAGTAGAGAGAAGAGAGGAGAGAAGGGAGAAGAGAGGAGAGAGGAGAGGAGAGTAGAGAGAAGAGAGGGGAGGAGAGAAGAGAGGAGAGCAGGAAGAAGAGAGGAGAGCAGAGAGAAGAGAGGAGAGTAGAGAGAAGAGAGGAGAGTAGAGAGAATAGAAGAGAGTAGAGAGAAAAGAGTAGATTAGAGAGAAGAGAGGAGAGAAGAGTAGAGAGAAGAGAGGAGAGTGGGAGGAGAGAGGTGAGTAGAGAGAAGAGAGAAGAGTAGGGAGAAGAAAGGAGAGTAGGGAGAAGAGGGGAGAGTAGGGAGAAGAGGGGAGAGTAAGGAGAAGAGAGGAGAGTAAGGAGAAAGGAGAGTAAAGAGAAGAAAGAAGAGTAGTGAGAAGAGAGGAGAGTAGGGAGGAGAGTAGAGAGAAGAGAGGAGAGAAGGGAGAAGAGAGGAGAGAAGAGAGGAGAGTAGAGAGAAGAGAGGGGAGGAGAGAAGAGAGGAGAGCAGGAAGAAGAGAGGAGAGCAGAGAGAAGAGAGGAGAGTAGAGAGAAGAGAGGAGAGTAGAGAGAATAGAAGAGAGTAGAGAGAAAATAGTAGAGTAGAGAGAAGAGAGTAGAGTAGAGAGAAGAGAAAAGAGGAGAGTAGAGATGAGAGAGGAGAGTAGGGAGAATAGAAGAGAGGAGAGAGGAGAGAGGATATTAGAGAGGAGAGTAGGGAGTAGAGAGGAGAGTAGAGAGGAGAGTAGAGAGGAGAGTAGAGAGAAGAGAGGAGATAAGAGAGGAGAGTAGGGAGATGAGTAGAGTGAAGAGTGGAGATTAGAGAGAAGAGAGGAGAGTAGAGAGAAGAGAGGAGAGTAGAGAGGAGAGTAGAGAGAAGAGAGGAGATTAGAGAGAAGAGAGGAGAGTAGGGAGAAGAGTAGAGTGAAGAGAGGAGAGTAGAGAGAAGAGAGGAGAGTAGAGAGGAGATTAGAGAAGAGATGAGAGTAGGGAGAAGAGTAGAGTGAAGAGAGGAGAGTAGAGAGAAGAGAGGAGAGTAGAGAGAAGAGATGAGAGTAGGAAGAAGAGAGGTGAGTAGGGAGAAGAGAGGAGAATAGAGAAGAGAGGAGAGTAGAGAGTAGAGAGAAGAGAGGAAAGTAGGGAGGAGAGTAGAGAGAAGAGAGGAGAGAGGAGAGTAGAGAGAAGAGAGGAGAGTAGAGAGGAGAGTAGAGAGAAGAGAGGAGATTAGAGAGAAGAGAGGAGAGTAGGGAGAAGAGTAGAGTGAAGAGAGGAGAGTAGAGAGAAGAGAGGAGAGTAGAGAGTAGAGAGGAGATTAGAGAAGAGATGAGAGTAGGGAGAAGAGTAGAGTGAAGAGAGGAGAGTAGAGAGAAGAGAGGAGAGTAGAGAGAAGAGATGAGAGTAGGAAGAAGAGAGGTGAGTAGGGAGAAGAGAGGAGAATAGAGAAGAGAGGAGAGTAGAGAGTAGAGAGAAGAGAGGAAAGTAGGGAGGAGAGTAGAGAGAAGAGAGGAGAGCAGGAAGAAGAGAGGAGAGCAGAGAGAAGAGAGGAGAGTAGAGAGAAGAGAGGAGAGTAGAGAGAATAGAAGAGAGTAGAGAGAAAATAGTAGAGTAGAGAGAAGAGAGTAGAGTAGAGAGAAGAGAAAAGAGGAGAGTAGAGATGAGAGAGGAGAGTAGGGAGAATAGAAGAGAGGAGAGAGGAGAGAGGATAATAGAGAGGAGAGTAGGGAGTAGAGAGGAGAGTAGAGAGGAGAGTAGAGAGGAGAGTAGAGAGAAGAGAGGAGATAAGAGAGGAGAGTAGGGAGATGAGTAGAGTGAAGAGTGGAGATTAGAGAGAAGAGAGGAGAGTAGAGAGAAGAGAGGAGAGTAGAGAGGAGAGTAGAGAGAAGAGAGGAGATTAGAGAGAAGAGAGGAGAGTAGGGAGAAGAGTAGAGTGAAGAGAGGAGAGTAGAGAGAAGAGAGGAGAGTAGAGAGGAGATTAGAGAAGAGATGAGAGTAGGGAGAAGAGTAGAGTGAAGAGAGGAGAGTAGAGAGAAGAGAGGAGAGTAGAGAGAAGAGATGAGAGTAGGAAGAAGAGAGGTGAGTAGGGAGAAGAGAGGAGAATAGAGAAGAGAGGAGAGTAGAGAGTAGAGAGAAGAGAGGAAAGTAGGGAGGAGAGTAGAGAGAAGAGAGGAGAGAGAGAGTAGAGAGAAGAGAGGAGAGTAGAGAGGAGAGTAGAGAGAAGAGAGGAGATTAGAGAGAAGAGAGGAGAGTAGGGAGAAGAGTAGAGTGAAGAGAGGAGAGTAGAGAGAAGAGAGGAGAGTAGAGAGTAGAGAGGAGATTAGAGAAGAGATGAGAGTAGGGAGAAGAGTAGAGTGAAGAGAGGAAAGTAGAGAGAAGAGAGGAGAGTAGAGAGAAGAGATGAGAGTAGGAAGAAGAGAGGTGAGTAGGGAGAAGAGAGGAGAATAGAGAAGAGAGGAGAGTAGAGAGTAGAGAGAAGAGAGGAAAGTAGGGAGGAGAGTAGAGAGAAGAGAGGAGAGAGGAGAGTAGGGAGAAGAGAGGAGAGTAGAGAGAAGAGAGGAGAGTAGAGAGAAGAGAGTAGAGTAGGGAGAAGACAGGTGAGTAGGGAGAAGAGAGGTGAAGAGAGAAGAGAGGAGAGTAGAGAGAAGAGGAGAGAGAAAAGAGGAGAGAAGAGAGGAGAGTAGAGAGGAGAGAGAGAAGAGAGGAGAGAGGAGAGAGGAGAGAGGAGAGAAGAGAGGGTAGTAGAGAGGAGAGAGGAGAGAGGAGAGAGGAGAGTAGGGAGAAGAGAGGAGAGGCTCAGGCTGACTGGCTGACTGGATAGAATGCAACGCTCCATTAGCTACTGCCTAATAACCTCCCGTTTGTTCTCTGCTCTGTTCTCACAGGCTGACAGTGCAGATTTGACTTAAAATCCCTTCAAATTGTTTCTGGTTCATTAGCCGACAGTGTCGAAGTATCACGGGGCATGACAGTAAATGAATCAACAGCAAATGACAGGCGATTTACCAAAAGAGAGGAAAAGACTGGACGGAGGCAGATAAGACCAAAGAGAGCCAGGGAGGTGAGGTGGAGTTTGTGTGTTTGAGTGAGTGCTTAGGTGTGCTTCTATGCATGTGTGTGTGTGTAAAGTTTGTGTGCATGCGTGTGTGTACTGACCTTGTGCAGGGAGAAGGTGCGTACGCAGAAGGTGGCCAGTTCCATAGTGTCCAATAGGGTGACCTGAGTCATCCCATAGGTCTCTGAACCCCGGCTCGGCCAGTACTGGTCACACTTTATCTACAGGAGGAAGAAACACCTTCATCAGCACCACTGTTATCAAAATTATCATTGTCAGGAACATCATCATCATCAGTAACAACATCAATGTCATAATTGTCAGGGTCATACTCATCAGCATCATCATCATCATCAACAACATTATCGTCATCATCATCATCAACAACATCATCATCATCATCATCATCATCAACAACATTAACATCATCATCATCAACAACATTAACATAATCATCATCAACAACATTAACATCATCATTAATATTAACAACATCATCATCATCATCAACAACATTTACATCATCATCAACAACATCATCATCAACAACAACATTTACAACATCATCATCATCATCAACAACATTAACATCATCCTCAGCAGCAGCACCTCATCTTCGTCATCGTCTTCAATGTCAAAATTAACGTCCTCATCATCGTCATTCTCATTATTATTGTCATAAAAAACAACTTGACATAACCAGAAAATACTAATCTATCAGCCTAATTGTCTTGACCTACTTAGATATCTCAATATGGCTCTGATGCTAAGATTACTGGCAGTGCCTTTGAATGGATGGCAGCCGATTGATTACAGCTGATGACAGTATCCTATCATCCTCAGTGGATGACTCATGACTGTGTCCTATAAAGTGCCCTACCGTGGGTGACAGCCCTCTAGTAACCTTCAGTGACTAAGAGTATTGGATGACAGTGAGTGGATGACAGTAGTGCCCTACAGGGGATGACAGAGCCCTTAAATAGTGGATGACAGTGAGTGGATGACAGTAGTGCCCTACAGGGGATGACAGAGCCCTTAAATAGTGGATGACAGTGAGTGGATGACTCCACCTTACTGTGACTGACAGAGCCCTAGTCCCCTTCATAGTGGCTGAGTGTTGCCCTACAGTACACTCTTAGAAAAGAAGGTGCTACCTGGAACCATAACTATTTTGGGATCCAAGTGGAACCCTTTCACTAATACTAGGTTCTACGTGGAACCCTTTCACGAGTAAATGGTTAAAAAAAAATGTATCTACCTAGAACCAAAAATGGTTCTCCTATGGGGACAAACAAAGTGGATGAGTGTTGCCCTACAGTAGATAATGTCAGTGAGTGGATGAGTGTTGCCCTCTCCTATCTCTGTCCCGTCTCACCCGTGACTTCTCCTCCAGTCTGGTCATCATGACCACGGAGGCTGCTCTCTGTTCCCACACCATCCTCCAGAAGTCCCCAAATGTCTCTGCCAGTGGGCCCTGTGTGGCGATGTAGGCATTCTGCTTCCTGTAGCCATCTATGTAGTTAGCATTGATGTAGTCACTGCCCAGGATACCTTCATATGGAGGGGGAGAATGTGGGGGGAAGAGGAGAGTTGTTAAGTTCGATTCACATTATTGAAAATGTCTTAGTTCAGGACTATAGACTATCCCTGCCCCTACAACCTGAATTAAATCCATCTAGTACTTGACCTCTACCTGGACAAGAGGAAGCGTGTCGTTCACTGTACAATGACTTATTGTCTTACAAGTGAGGCCAACATCTCATAAGCTATACACTGTACCTGGACTTGAACCTTCTATGGGGGCGAGGACGACGCGGGTGTGGTCGTAGGCGATGACGTTAGCATAGCGGTTCTTGGGCTTGTTCACCTCCAGGTTTGAGTGCTCCCAGGTGAACTGCTGACTAGGGTCGATGGACTGGAGAGACCAGGAAACAGAGATGAAGAGTTACAGGATGGACACAACAGTTGCAATGTTTTCTCCTCATTTATAGGAGTCTAGGATAGGATGCCATTTTAGTTTCCAAGGGGCAACTGGTACACATTCTTGAGCAGAAAACCAGTTCCTAGGACTAATGTTAATCCACCCTCCATGCTGTCACTCTCACCTCGTACTCCTGAGACAGACACAGGTTATCGTTGGCCTTGAGCAGCTCTGTGTGTTCAGCCAGCTCTGTGATGGGAATGGGAGGGTGGCTCATCATACCTAAAGGACAGGGACAAGGGTTAAAGGGAAGAGGTCAGAGGTCATGAGGGCTCACTGTGTGACCAAGTGGGCTTCTAACACAGGTGGCCAGTGTGGCTCAAGACCGCGTTAGCCCATTAAACTAAATCCTACCTAGGCATAAGCCCTGGAAGCACACAAGACTGTATGTAAAGTACACCTACACACACCTTTGTCATTGCACAAGATTAATTACCGGTTCTTTGCTAGATGACAAAAGACAATCACAGAGTAAAAAAACAACATACGAAACGTATAGCACCACAGGTACAAAGTCTCCGATTTGGTTGGTTTGGAAAGTGTTTTCCTTTGATGTGTAAATGATTTTTCTGTGTGATTAGGAGCGCGAGCGATGACTCAGAGAAAACAAACAGAGACAGTGTTAATTAGTCAGAACGGCACCCTGAGCCTCTCCACACACAGTGGGTGGTAAAGGTGTGGAGGACTAGCGTTAGCCCCTATACAATGTAAATAATTGTAAGATCTAGGGTAGAGTGCGCTATGAAATATAATCCATTTTGTGCCAGAAACCAAAATACATTTTCCACAGTTCTGGACACCTGAACATATCTTCTCAATGCACAATGAGCAATGTTGTAAAATATAGGCATATTTGTAAGAAAACAATCTGTTACACCAAATATCAAACAGATGAATACATTGATTAAACAACACCTGTGCTGAATTAATTATTTGTTCAGCTATCTGCCACAAATAATCTAATTATACAATACAGTGGGGGAAAAAAGTATTTAGTCAGCCACCAATTGTGCAAGTTCTCCCACTTAAAAAGATGAGAGAGGCCTGTAATTTTCATCATAGGTACACGTCAACTATGACAGACAAAATGAGAAAAAAAATTCCAGAAAATCACATTGTAGGATTTTTAATGAATTTATTTGCAAATTATGGTGGAAAATACGTATTTGGTCAATAACAAAAGTTTCTCAATACTTTGTTATATACCCTTTGTTGGCAATGACACAGGTCAAACGTTTTCTGTAAGTCTTCACAAGGTTTTCACACACTGTTGCTGGTATTTTGGCCCATTCCTCCATGCAGATCTCCTCTAGAGCAGTGATGTTTTGGGGCTGTCGCTGGGCAACACAGACTTTCAACTCCCTCCAAAGATTTTCTATGTGGTTGAGATCTGAAGACTGGCTAGGCCACTCCAGGACCTTGAAATGCTTCTTACGAAGCCACTCCTTCGTTGCCCGGGCGGTGTGTTTGGGATCATTGTCATGCTGAAAGACCCAGCCATGTTTCATCTTCAATGCCCTTGCGGATGGAAGGAGATTTTCACTCAAAATCTCACGATACATGGCCCCATTCATTCTTTCCTTTACACGGATCAGTCGTCCTGGTCCCTTTGCAGAAAAACAGCCCCAAAGCATGATGTTTCCACCCCCATGCTTCACAGTAGGTATGGTGTTCTTTGGATGCAACTCAGCATTCTTTGTCCTCCAAACACGACGAGTTGAGTTTTTACCAAAAAGTTATATTTTGGCTTCATCTGACCATATGACATTCTCCCAATCCTCTTCTGGATCATCTAAATGCACTCTAGCAAACTTCAGACGGGCCTGAACAAGTACTGGCTTAAGCAGGGGGACACGTCTGGCACTGCAGGATTTGAGTCCCTGGCGGCGTAGTGTGTTACTGATGGTAGGCTTTGTTACTTTGGTCCCAGCTCTCTGCAGGTCATTCACTAGGTCCCCCCGTGTGGTTCTGTGATTTTTGCTCACCGTTCTTGTGATCATTTTGACCCCACGGGGTGAGATCTTGCGTGGAGCCCCAGATCGAGGGAGATTATCAGTGGTCTTGTATGTCTTCCATTTCCTAATAATTGCTCCCACAGTTGATTTCTTGAAACCAAGCTGCTTACCTATTGCAGATTCAGTCTTCCCAGCCTGGTGCAGGTCTACAATTTTGTTTCTGGTGTCCTTTGACAGCTCTTTGGTCTTGGCCATAGTGGAGTTTGGAGTGTGACTGTTTGAGGTTGTGGACAGGTGTCTTTTATACTGATAACAAGTTCAAACAGGTGCCATTAATACAGGTAACGAGTGGAGGACAGAGGAGCCTCTTAAAGAAGAAGTTACAGGTCTGTGAGAGCCAGAAATCTTGCTTGTTTGTAGGTGACCAAATACTTATTTTCCACCATAATTTGCAAATAAATTCATAAAAAATCCTACAATGTGATTTTCTGGATTTTTTTCCTCATTTTGTCTGTCATAGTTGACGTGTACCTATGATGAAAATGACAGGCCTCTCTCATCTTTTTAAGTGGGAGAACTTGCACAATTGGTGGCTGACTAAATACTTTTTTTCCCCACTGTATATATTTTACATATATATATATATATTACACAGTTCCTTCTGTGGGGAGGGGGCAGTTCCTTGTAACACACAGGGTTGCAGGAAGTGGTGGAGGCGTAGCCATGGGATTTAACACCAGAGCAGCTGGAGGTGGGACTCACAGAGGGTGTGGAGGCAGAGTGGGTCAGCTCAGCTCTGTCTGGCCACGCAGGGAAGAACGTAATAAATGTACCACGTTTTCTATCCAGAAATATGATTCTATTAGCTAACTGTAACTTTAACTCTCACCTTTAATCTTTTGAAGAACTAATAGGTTATGGACTTGTTTTGAGTTCTGACTGTGTTGACACCTCCGTCCTCTCTGGCATGGCTATCTAGAGCCTGCCAGGTGGACTGTGGGCAGGCAGACACAGACGGTTACAGGGTTTGGGCCGTGCTGTGCCGCCCGTCACCCAGTTATGACTCATCTAAGTGTACTAACCTGGAGGACAGCCATTTTGATCTCTTAGGAAATGAAACCTTGGTGGAAGCTTTAGAGTATTATAAAACCTGACCCTGTTTGGTGTGTTTGCTGTGGTAACTTTCTACACTCGAAATTCACTTACTTTGTTCTTTATTGCCCTAATTGGTCTATGCGGACAAGTTCTTCCCTGGTTTAGATCTTATCTGTCTGAAAGATATCAGTTCGTCTCTGTGGATGGTTTGTCATCTGACAAATCAATGGTAAGTTTTGGTATTCCTTAAGGTTCCGTTCTAGGACCACCATTGTTTTCACTATATATACAGTACCAGTCAAAATGTTGGGACACACACACCTACTCATTCAAGGGTTATTCTTTATTTTTACTATTTTCTACATTGTAGAATAATAGTGAAGACATCAAAACTATGAAATAACACATATGGAATCATGTAGTAACCAAAAAAGTGTTAAACAAATAAAAACATTTATTTTAGATTATTCAAAGTAGCCACCCTTTGCCTTGATGACAGCTTTGCACACTCTTGGCAATGTAGAAAATAGCAAAAATAAAGAAAATCCCTGGAATGAGTAGGTGTGTCCAAACTTTTGACTGGTACTGTATATTAACTATTGGTGATGTCATTCAGAAACAATGTCAACTTTCACTGCTATGCAGACGACACACAGCTGTATATTTCAATGAAACATGGTGAAGTCGCAAAATTGCTTACCATGGAAGCCTGTGTTTCAGACATAAGGAAGTGGATGTCAGATTTTTTTAAACTTTAAAGCTCTGACAAAACAGAGATGCTAGTTCTAGGTCCCAAGAAACAAAGAGATCTGCTGTCGGATCTGACAATGAATCTCGATGGTTGTACAGTCATCACAAACAAAACTGTGAAGGACCTTGGCGTTCCTTTGGACCCTGATCTGTCTTTGACGAACATATAAAAAATATTTAAAGAGCAGCTTTTTCCATCTTCATAACGTTGCAAAAATCAGAACCTTTCTGTCAGAAAATGATCCAGAAAAGCTAATCCATGCTTTTGTCACTTAAAGATTAGACTACTGCAATGCTCTACTCTCCGGCTACAATAAAAGGCACTAAATAAACTTCAGCTAGTGCTAAATACGGCTGCTAGAATCTTGACTAAAACCCCAAAATTCGATCATATTACTCCAGTGCTTCCTGTTAAATCTAGGGCTGATTTCAAGGTTTTATTGTTAACCTACAAAGCATTACATGGACTTGCTCCTAACTATCTTTCCGATTTGGTCCTGCTGTACATACCTACACGTACGCTACAGTCACAAGACTGTCACGTACGTTAAGAGATGGGTCGGACCAAGGTGCAGCGTGAAAGGCGTACATGTTTATTAACTAATAAACACACGACACAGTAACCAAAATAACAAACTTAACCGTGACGGTCCAAAGGGCTAACACACAAGCCTAAACAGGAACACAACAAGATCCCACAACACAGACAGGAAAACTGGCTGCCTAAGTATGATCCCCAATCAGAGACAACGAGCGACAGCTGCCTCTGATTGGGAACCACACCCGGCCAAACATAGAAATACAAACCTAGAATATTCACACCCTGACCAAACTAGCTAGAGTTCTGTAGGCCAGGGCATGACAAAGACGCAGGCCTCCTTATTGTTCCTAGAATTTCTAAGCAAACAGCTGGAGGCAGGACTTTCTCCTATAGAGCTACATTTTTATGGAATGGTCGATGTGAGAGACGCAGACTCGGTCTCAACTTTTAAGTCTTTACTGAAGACTCATCTCTTCAGTAGGTCCTATGATTGAGTGTAGTCTGGTGCAAGGGTGTGAAGGTGAACGGCAAGGCACTGGAGTTGCGAACCGCCCTTGCTGTCTCTGCCTGGTCTGCTCCCCTCTCTCCACTGGGATTCTCTGCCTCTGACCCTATTACAGGGGCTGAGTCACTGGCTTGCTCACGCTCTCCCACTACGTCCCTATGAGGGGTGCATCACGTCATGCCAGGCTTTTTTTGCTATACTCGACTTGAGTGGGTTGAGTCACTGATGTGATCTCTCTCTCTCTCTCTCTACCTCTCTCTACCTCTCTCTACCTCTGAATGCTCAGCTATGAAAAGCCACTGTGATTATTATTTTACCTTGCTGGTTTTAATGGCCATGTACTCTTATAATCTCCACCCGGCACAGCCAGAAGAGGACTGGCCACCCCTCAGAACCTGGTTCCTGGTTTCTTCCTAGGTTCCTGCCTTTCTAGGGACTTTTTCCTAGCCACTGTGCTTCTACATCTGCATTGCTTGCTCTTTGGGGTCTTTGTGGTTTTAGGATGGGTTTCTGTATAAGCACTTTGTGACAACTGCTGATGTAAAAAGGGTTTTTCCCACCATATAAATTCAGAAACATTTCTGTCTTTTTTCAAGAAAGAATGTGCTATCGAAGAATGTGTGTGTGAGTGTATGAATGCATACCAGGGGTCTGGAAGTTGATGCGTCTCATCTCAACGGGGTCTGTGGGGTGGTGGGCCATCATCTCAGCATTACCCAGAAGGCTCTTGGTGCCTGGCTCAGAGTCCTTCCTCTTACTGCTCAGGGACCAGGGAGACGGAAACAACGGGTGGGGGGAGACACACCAGAGAGAGTAGAGAGGTTAGAGTTCATGAATGTCTAACAGTATTCATCACAATCTATTTGCTCAATGAACACAAGTTACACATTTATTATACTGCATCATTTCTATAAATTGCTGCACTGCCAATTAGGCATTAGAATTTGCACCGCACCATCTGTCCTTTGAGATCAAGACATGTCACTAATACAATAAAACAACTAATTAGTATGGCCGACACTCACCTGTCTGGCTTGCTGCTTCCGAAACAGGAGCAAGTGAGGGAATGAATAATGAAAGGAGGAGAGGAGACGGACAGAGGGAGTGACAGAGAGAAAAATCAATATGATACATTTGTATTCAAAATGGCCGGCTTTCTGTGGCTGACACATCTCTTCGGCTGGGTCAGGCTAGCAGTCATTCCTTACAATGCTGGATATTGTATCTTTGCCTGTTATGCCAGTATACTGTGTAAGCTGAGGTAGCTACATTTCAATGGTTATAGTGGGCTAGCACCGTATGTGCTGAGCATGCTAGCATGTTAGTTAGTTATAGCATGTTAATATGTTAGCTAGTTATAACATTAGCATGAAGGTGGTTATACCATGTTAGCATGTTAGCTACTTGTAGCATGTTAGCTAGTTATAATATTAGCATGTAAGCTGGTTATAGCGTGTTAGCATGTTAGCTACTTATAGCATGTTAGCTATTTATAACATTATCATGTAAGCTTATTATAGTGTGTTAGCTATAAAATCCCTGTGTAAGTTCAGTGCTCCCTCCCCGGGTCTCACTCACTTCTTGTAGAGCAGGATGGCGATGACGATGCAGATGATGAAGACTACAGCCAGGACGGGTCCCACCACCCAGATCAGACCATCCCCCGCATCCAGCGGCTGGGGGTCAGAGTCCGGAGCGATCACTGGGTCTGTGTACGGACTGTCCGCATACATCTTCTACAATACACAAACACAGAGCACAGTAAGGGCTAGCCAGGGGAAATTAACCTTATTTTCATTATACAGTTGTTGACTGATATGTATTTTATTGTCTTATTGCAACGTCTCTTGAGAATGAGAGAAAAGACTACGTGAGAGGGATACACACTGTCCTACAATACATAAACTCTTAGAAAAAAGGGTTCCAAAAGGGTTCTTCGGCTGTCCCCTAGGATTCTACATGGAACCCAATAGGGTTCTACCTGGTACCAAAAAGGGTTCTTCAAAGGGTTCTCCTATGGGGAGAGCCAAAGAACCCTTTTAGGTTCTAGATAGCACCTTTTTTTCTAAGAGTGTATACACAATCACACAAAAAGAAACATAATTGGATTGGCCCGTACCACTGTCGTGCCATTGAGTTCCGCCAGGATGAAGAACACATACTCCTGTCCCGGTTCTAGAGCGCGGTTCTCGAAGCCTCCGTAGTCCAGCTGGTCCCCCAGAGTGAAAAAGGCGGGCAGAGTAGCAGGGGTGAAGAGGGCCGAGATGTAGGCTCTGCGCAAGTCTGCCTGTTTCTGCTGTCTCTGACTGCTGTCCTTCAACAACTGGGAGACAGAGAGATGGAGAGAGTGGGAGACAGAGAGATGGAGCGAGAGGGAGACAGAGAGATGGAGAGAGGGAGATAGAGAGGGAGACGGAGAGATGGAGAGAGAAGTGGAGAGAGAGGGAAACAGAGAGATGAAGAGAGGGAGACAAAGAGATGAGAGAGTGGGAGGGAGAGAGATGGAGAGAGAGGGAGGGAGAGAGATTGAGAGAGAGAGTGGGAGGGAGAGAGAGGGAGGGAGAGAGATGGAGAGAGAGAGAGAGAGACAGAGAGAGAGAGAGAGAGAGAGAGAGGAGGAGGGAGAGAGAGAGAGAGAGAGAGAGAGAGGGAGGGGGGAGGGAGGGAGAGATGGGGAGAGAGGGAGAGAGAGAGGGAGGGAGAGAGAGAAGGAGAGAGAGGGAGGGAGAGAGAGGGAGAAATAGAGAGAGGGAGACAGAGAGGAGAGAGAGGGAGACATAGAGAGAGGGAGAGAGAGATGGAGAGAGAGGGAGAGAGAGAGATGGAGAGAGAGAGGGAGGGAGAGGGAGAGATAGAGAGAGGGAGACAAGAGAGAGAGAGAGAGAGAGAGAGAGAGAGAGAGAGAGAGAGAGAGAGAGAGAGAGAGAGAGAGAAATTGAAATTGAATTTAAAATTGAAATTGAATTGAGAGAAAGAGAGAGAGGGGATGTTACTGATGCGTTTTTTTATGTAAACATTAAGAAACCACATGAGAAAATCTAAAAGAGCAAAGGTTCTGGCGGCTGGTAGCTTAGTGGTTAAGAGCGTTGTGCCAGTAACCGAAAGGTCGCTGGTTCTAATCCCCGAGCCGACTAGGTGAAAAATCTGTCGATGTGCCCTTGAGCAAGGCACTTAACCCTAATTGCTCCTGTAAGTCGCTCTGGATAAGAGCGTCTGCTAAATGACTCAAATGTAAAATGTTCTCAGAGAGAGGACCAGCCAGTTCATGTGTTCCCAGATGGTTTGCCTTAGCTCTCACCTCTTCCAGGTCCATCTCGTCTGGGCTCTTGAGATGTCTAATGACCCCCCTCGCCCTCCTCAGAGGAACTACCACCACATACAGGTTCCTACAGGATAGAGGAACAACCAGATTGTCATGGCATTTAATTACAACTTTTCTGTGGCAGTTTACTACTGTATAACGCATTAATGTTGTTGGAATGCAACCGTATGCCCATTAAAATAATCAGAAAGCAACCCTGTGGCTAGCCCTTACTTGACAGGGCTGCGGTTCTCCAGCGAGGGCAGGATGATGGTGATGGTGGTCTCCGTGTCACGGGTGTGGTCAATCTCCGGACGGCGGATGGCAATTGGTGGAGAGGTCTTGGCGTAGATGCGGTGCCTCAGCCCGCCCATGTTGCCCTCAGCAGAGGTGATCTTGAAGTCATAGTCGGTATCTGGCTGCAGGTTGGGGATCACTGCTTTCCTCAGCCTGGCATCCACCTCCATCTTCTGCCGGTTATACTCCACCTGGAAGGAATAGGATAGGGGAGGGTATTTCTTACAGTTAAGATCACATATATACACACATAATAAGATGGTGCCGTACTGTATGGTCGCCATTTTGCGAGCTCCTACCCAACTTTGCTATTTTGTGATTCTTTAGCCGTTTATTTTTACTTTATTTTCCCTAAATGTATCCGCTATTATTTCTTACAACCGACAATAACTCTTGAACATCAGATCGGCAGTTACTTACCCCAATTCCAGCTTCTACTTCAACTTCGACTCATCTGCCCTGGGCTCTTTCTGTAATTCTGACCCAATTTTCGAGGTATGCAAGAGGAAACGCCGGCATTACAGAGGCAAAAGAGGGGGAGTCCTGGCGAGATTAAGGCGAAGGGAAAACCTGCCACCTCTTCCCTCCATTCTACTGGCTAATGTACAGTCACTTGATAATAAGATGGATGACATCCGATTGTGGATTTGCTACCAACAGGACTCTCTTGACTACAATATTCTCTGCTTTTCCGAAACATGGCTTTTGGACAAGATACACCCAATGGCTATCCAACGAGCTAACCACCTCCGTCACCGGCTACATTAGGAAATGCATCGGCGACGTTGTCCCCACCATAAACGTTCGCTGCTTCCCCAATCAAAAGCCCTGGATGAACAACCCTGAGGCTACGGCTGAGGACAAGAACAAGTACAAGAGGTCCCGCCACAAAATCCGCAGAGTCATCAAACGTGCAAAAGGACAATATAGGAATAAGGTGGAATCATATTACACAGGCTACGACGCCCGCCACGTGGCAGGGGCTACAGTCCATTACGGATTACAAAGGAAGACCCAGCCATGATCTATCCATGATGCCTATCTACCAGACGAACTCAATGCACGCTTCGACAATAACAAACCATGCCGTGCGTGAGGGCCTCCACCGACCGAGAGGACTCAGTGATCTCGCTTTCCGAGGCTGACATGAGTAAGGTCTTTAGTCAGGTCAACACTCGCAAGGCTGCGGGGCCGGACGGTATTCCGGGCCGCGTTCTCAGAGCACGCCCCCATCCACATCGACAGGGCTGCAGTGGAACAGGTTGAGAGCTTCAAGTTCCTCGGTGTCCAAATCACTAAGGACTTAAAATGGTCCACACACATGCGCACAGTCGTGAAGAAGGTGCGACAGCGCCTCTTCCCCCTCAGGAGGTTGAAAAGGTTTGGCATGGGCCCTCAAATCCTCAAAGTTCTACAGCTGCACCATTGAAAGCATATTGACTGTCTGCATCACTGCTTGGTATGGCAACAGCACCACCCTCGATCGCATGGTGCTACAGAGGGTGGTGCGGACAGCCCAGTACATCACTCGGGCCGAGCTCCCTGCCATCCATGACCTCTATATCAGGCCCGGAAAATCGTTAAAGACTCCAGCCACCCAAGCCATAGACTGTTGTCACTGCTTCCACACAGCAAGCAGTCCCGGTGCATCAAGTCTGACAGTAACAGGCTCCTGAACAGCTCCCCAAGCCATAAGACTGCTAAATAGCTAACAAAATGGATACACAGACTCTAAGTTGATCCTTGTATTTTATTTGTATTTTTGCACTTTCTCTATGCACACTCACAGGACTCTATACATTCACGCACACTGGCACTCCAACACACACACTCCAACACACACACTCATACACACACTCACTTCATTTGCTCCCACACACATAACGTGCACACACATTTATACTGACTCTACACACAAACACACACACACACTGCTGCTACACAGTTTATCATATATCCTGATGCCTAGTCACCTTACTCTTATACATATCTACCTCTATCACTCCAGTATCCCTGCACATTGTACATATATTGGAACTGACCCTGTATATAAATTATTTCTACTGTTCTTATTTCTTTTTTATTTCTCGTGTGTTTTTTTATTTTGAATACTACATTGATATTGATTATTGCATTGTTGGGTTTAGAGCTTGCTAGAAAGGCATTTCACTTTACTTGACATTAAAACTTGAAACGTATGCATATGCACACACACAGGTGTTTACACACACACACACACACACACACACACACACACACACACACACACACACACACACACACACACACACACGCACACACACACACACGCACGCACGCACGCACACACACACACACACACACACACGCACAAACACACACACGCACAAACACACACACGCACGCACTCACACACACAAACACTCACAGTGAAATGGTAGGGGTAGGGGCTCTCAGGGAACTCCCAGGTCAGGAGAACACTCGTCTTGGTCGCCAGGTTCACTGAGAAGTTCCTCGGGACATCTGATTGGAAGACGGAAAACAGAAAAATGGTCAGTGGAGGTATAGACCACCCCATTCACATGTCTCGTCTGTCCTTAACCATTTGTGGAGAAGCTACCAACCCATTCTAGTGGGTTCTATAACAAAGGATCCTAATTCCTAAAATAAGATGAAGAAGAATTATACAGTGATGTCATTCATCTCAAGATTCTTCAGGAAGTATGTATATGGACACTGGGTATCAAATAAGAGTAGATAAGAATAGAAGAGATAGGAACAGTTGGCTCCTTTGTGCCCTGTACTTCCTCCTCTTTATGATGACATAATCTGTGTAATCCTACTTTATCTCGTTCTAGCCTAATTTGCTCCGGTAGATTTCCGGAACAGAACACACACAATATGTAACTGCCAAACAACTCTCTTCTCAAGGAGTTATTGGGTCGCTGTGAAGGGCATGAAGGGATGTTAGACAGACATAACAGTCCTGTAAGATACATGTAGACACAGTCAAAGCAGGGTCATCTTTAGACTGCACTGTGCCATTCAACCTCTCCACTCCTCCGCTTCCACCCTGTAGAACTGTTAGTGGGTGTCTGTGTGAGTGATGGAGGGTAGGAGCAGGTCTTTAGACTCATCTGATCTGGTGGTAGTGGGAACTGCAGATGAAGGATTGGAGGAAGAGCAGCAGGAGGTGAAGAGGTGGATTGATTGATCAGAGTGAAGAGTGGAGGGAGAGCAACAGAACTGAAGAATGTGTGTAGTTAGTGGTTAAGTGCCTATTGGGCAGTGTACAGGCTACAAAACACGTTAACAGCATGTCAACAAAGGTTGGAACAGGTTAGGTTTATCCAAAAGGAGTTAAAAGCTTACCTTTAGCAACAAACCATGTGTATTAAACTAAAGCCTCGTTCAGTCAGCCAAGGAGCCCAGACTCAACACTTACCTCACAGTTCACGACCTGTCTGGCTTTTCTACTGACTTTTACCTACGGGTGTGTGAGAGTGTTCTCCATAACGACATAGGTCAACCCTGGCATTACGTCTGTGAGTGTGTATGTTCGCTCCCTGGCCGAAAACGCCACCGCAGTGTCCAGAGTTGCATTCTTCAGCCCAAACTGTAGTGGCTTACCATAAAAAACTATGGAGAAAATACATCACATAAAATGTTAACATGGAAATAGCAGTTCTATCATTCAGCTTACAGTAGCAGCCAATGTGTGGCGTTCAATGTAGGCCTACATTCCATGAGACTTTAGAAAAAAAACATGCAGTGCTTAACATTATCCTGCTTATCCACTTGTCCTTCAGACAAGGAGGTGACTGATTTCTTAAAAGTGTTGTTTGATGCAAGAAACCACTTTACAAAACAAAATGCATTATTATTCCCCATACCATTATTACAGAGAATCAGACAAATTATGCTACCCTCTGCCTATTGGCTTCTTAGCTTATTCAAGCCTGTCTCAAAATACAACACTGCCCCTTTAAGCTCTTTACCTGACTCACTTTTCAAAGATGGCTAGAAATGTTCACGTTTTGCGCTCTTGTAGGAAGCAATCACTCTCACATTTCTGACTGTAAATTAGCTATAACTGGGCTAATAACTCACTAACTAGCAAAGAATATGAACAAATGTGCACACGTGGCTACATGCAGCTCTCTCTAGCTTTGATCTCAAAACAAGCACATAATAATCACGACCGCTCATGCTGTAAAACAGTCCAGTTCAAAGTTAATGGCACAAATCCATATATGGCAATGATCTATTTGCATATAGGCCTACTGCAGCTCTGATTGGTTATGGAGCACCGGTCTGAGTCGTGCCTGTCAATGCAATAGAATCCTACTCCGATGCACTCTGCCTACAACAAAATATCTTGCATAGTTAATTTTGCATACTAAGTCTTGCATAGTTCGTTTTGTTTAGGTCTGTTGCATTGAAAGTGGCTAATATTGCGTTGATTCGATCACAATTCCCACAGTAAAGGGAAACGTTGATAGTGTTAACTAAAGGGGAAAACTCTAGAAAGTTGAGTGAAGTTCAATCTTGTGCTTGGCCTGATATTGCTTCTGGTCTGGCAGTCCCGGGGGAGCGGCATGCCTGTACATGCGCGCAGCTTAGAGGGAACATTGGTGGGAGGTGATGCATACTGCAAAGACTCAGTGAGATACATTATTTGCTTCACTTTAGCTGAACAATAACCTGCAGAGGTGTAATAGCTGGCAAATATGTATGTTATCTTTGTAAGTACATATGTACATGACTGTTGAGAAGATATTCAAATGAAATAATTTTTTACGAAAAATGTAAGTAAGAAAAATAAGAAGGTGATGACCTCACCTGGCTGTTGTCCAATAGCAGGTCTTTGATTCTGGGAAGGCTGCGTGATGAGCCACTCTCCACACAAGCATAGTGCACCTGGTAACCACGGATCTGACCTTGGCGTTGCCTTGGCAACACAGATCGCCAGGTGACCCTAACGGCAGTGGAGTTAAAGGGCTGGACCTCCACCTGCCGAGGGGCCGCACCCGGGACTGAGGAACACACACATACACACAATGTCTAATTTCTCAATCAATACTTTGATCAGCAAAACTAATACTTCAGCCATTCAAACATTCTCATCTCAAGCTTGTTTGATATCTCTCTGACACACACACACACACACTCATCATCGTTGTCCGTGTGGCAGAGCAGCGCCGGGCTCTCTGGTCTCTGGATAAGAGCGTCTGCTAAATGACTAAAATGTAATGTAAATGTAGTGAAGGCTGCCAGGCTAACGCGGTACCAGGTCCACTTTTCTAGCCCCTCCACCACTGCCTGCCCCTGCTCTGGGGGAATTGGAGGCCAACGTCTTCAACACAGAAGACAACGTCTTCAACACAGAAGACAAGGGCTTCAACACAGAAGACAAGGGCTTCAACACAGAAGACAGGGTTTCAACACAGAAGACAACGTCTTCAACACAGAAGATAAGGGCTTCAACACAGAAGACGAGGGCTTCAACACAGAAGACGAGGGCTTCAACACAGAAGACAACGGCTTCAACACAGAAGACAAGTGCTTCAACACAGAAGACAAGTTCTTCAACACAGAAGACAAGGGCTTCAACACAGAAGACAAGGGCTTCAACACAGAAGACAAGGGCTTCAACACAGAAGACAACGTCTTCAACACAGAATACAAGGGCTTCAACACAGAAGACAACCTCTTCAACACAGAAGACAAGGGCTTCAACACAGAAGACAACAGCTTCAACACAGAAGACAATGTCTTCAACACAGAAGACAAGGTCTTCAACACAGAAGACAAGGGCTTCAACACAGAAGACAAGGGCTTCAACACAGAAGACAAGGGTTTCAACACAGAAGACAACGTCCTCAACACAGAAGACGAGGGCTTCAACACAGAAGACAACCACTTCAACACAGAAGACAAGGGCTTCAACACAGAAGACAAGGGCTTCAATACAGAAGAGAACGTCTTCAACACAGAAGACAACGTCTTCAACACAAAAGACAAGGGCTTCAACACATAAGACAAGGGCTTCAACACAGAAGACAAGGGCTTCAACACAGAAGACAAGGGCTTCAACACAGAAGACATCGGCTTCAACACAGAAGACAACGTCTTCAACACAGAAGACAAGGGCTTCAACACAGAAGACAAGGGCTTCAACACAGAAGACAACGGCTTCAACACAGAAGACGAGGGCTTCAACACAGAAGACGAGGGCTTCAACACAGAAGACAACGGCTTCAACACAGAAGACAACGGCTTAAACACAGAAGACAAAGCTTTATGGAGGAAGAAGGGAATTAATCATGTTAGCTAGGTAATGAGATAAAGGACAACTTAATTACTGCCCAGGAGGATGTGTAACTGATACCAGATGATTGGCTTTCACCTGTCTGCTCTGACCAATGGCAGCACAGTGATTTATGACTGGGAAGAGGGCACTTAAGACATCCTCTACAGGCTGAGATACACAGCTCTGCTTAGTTTTGCTTGGCTGGATAAGAACAGAGCTATACTGTAGATCAGGAATGGACAACTGCCTGCGGATACATTTCCAAAGACAAAAGAAACCCAGTAGAAACAAATATATATATACTGTATATACAAAAAGTTCTCTCTCCACTGTCAAGAGGGGGGCCTCTAAAATGTTTTGCTTGCAACTCAAAATGTAATACATTTCAACTCTATATCTGACATGGTACAGGTGTCTTTTGTTTAAGCCCATAACCATGTGTGTGAGGTGTATCCTTTTTTTCAAAGTAGATTTGTTTAAGACGACCAATAATCACTCTGTGTGACTCTGATTTAACCCACCACAGTAAAAGGTTAAACTGCCCAATCTAATTCCTTAAAATTGGGTTTAGGGATTGGATATTTCAAATATCATATAGCAGGATTTGAGGAAGCTGAAACTAAAACCAAAACCAAATACTTTCATGAACGTTGACCTCATGCAATTTCAAAGGAACTAGTAGATAGAATGAGAGAAAAGGCATTGGACAGAGGGACAGATGAACAGCAAGGATAAGAGACACAACCAGGCACTGTCTGAGATGCGTACCTGTCCTTCCCACCCATAGACATCACATAGCACCTTCTTACCATGCAACAACCACCATTCATCCAAAATGAGGTAAAGATACAGTATGTGCAGGAATATGTTCATCATTCATGGATTTGTGAGTCTGACAGTCTGACACTTCAACTGCACAGTACCAGTACCAGTGGCCTGGGGGATCAATCACGATGTGCACCCAAGCCTAGCGATAGCACGCTAACCGTGCTAAGCTAACTGTGAAAATGCATTCTGCTCCATGAACTGAAATTCTTATCTGCCACATTCAGTCACTCCCCAGCCTGCCACCCAAGTGTCTAACCTCCATGTTTAGGTCAAGCATGACAAGGGGCATCCAGATAGCCAAATAACATGTTAAAAGTTACCGAAAGTTTCTGTTGGTGAATGTACAGGTAACTGCCAAAATAAAGGAAACACCAACCTAAAGCGTCTTAATAGAGCGTTGGGCCACCACGAGCCAGAAAAGCTTCAATGCACCTTGGTATAGGTTCTACAATTGTTTGGAACTATTAAATGAATGCGACACCATTATTCCACGAGAAATTCCATAATTTGGTGTTTTGTTGATGATGGTGGAAAACGCTATCTCAAGCGCCGCTCCAGAATCTCCCATAAGTGTTCAGTTGGATTGCGCTCTGGTGACTGAGACGGCCATGGCATATGGTTTAAATCGTTTTCATGCTCATCAAACCATTCAGTGACCACCCATTCCCTTTGGATGGGGGCATTGTCATCCTATGGGGGCATAGGCATGGTAGCCAAAATAGTGTCTACAATAATGGCCTGCCCAGCATTTCTATACATGAGCCTAACCATGATGGGATGTTAATTGCTTAATTAACTCAGGATTCATACCTGTGTGGAAGCACCTGCTTTCAATATACTTTGTATCCCTCATTTACTCAAGTGTTTCCTTTATTTACCTGTAAGTCCTATGTCAATTTTTTCCAGGTAAAAATATTAAAAAGTAATACTGTACCTTTACGGCAGTCCCCGCTGGATAAAAGCCTATTAGTTTGATTTGGTTTTAGACTCCAACTGACCAGCACATACCTCAAATAAAGCCTTGAAAATAATTGAATCCTGATGACATTTGACCTGTGACAGTGAGCTTCTTGAACTGGAGAAAAAGGGCACTTTGACCCACTTTGAAGTAAAGGAACCTGTGAAGGACTGAAGAAAGTGAAACAAGATGGAAAAACAGAAAACAGCGTCCTTATCCGATCCGTATATCCAGGACTTTTCACTGTGTGAGAAAACGGTGAAAGTAAAAATAAACTGTTGGTGGGCTGGACATCAGGGACACTCTAAATACAGAGAAGATGGATGCAGGGATGGATGGATGAGTGAACAAGAGAAATGAATAGATGAGTGGACAAGATAGATGAGTGTGTAGACGACTCCCAGGGATCAGTGAGCTGTGAGGGATACAAGTACAGTACACTGTAACGTTACACAGTGTGTGTTTGCAGCTGTGACAGAGGGAAACGTACTGGCTTGTGCTGTCCTCTGGACCAGCTCGTTGGTAAAGGCTCCGATGCCTTTGTTTGAAATGGCAGCCAGGGAGAAGGAGTACTCCGTGTTAGCCCTCAGACCCTCCACTGTGTACGACGCCCTGGGCCCAAACGTCAACTTCTCCTGTTAGAGACGGAGAGAGCATTAATAAAAGAAAGAAAGAAAGAAAGAAAGAAAGAAAGAAAGAAAGAAAGAAAGAAAGAAAGAAAGAAAGAAAGAAAGAAAGAAAGAAAGAAAGAAAGAAAGAAAGAAAGAAAGAAAGAGAACTGGGTATCTCTGGATTATCTGATAAATGGATGTAATCATCTTAATGAAATCTACTTAGTATGGAAGAAGAAGTCTTACCAGGCTGCCGAACTTGACAGGTTTGTAGAGCAGTTCGTAGTTGACGATGCCCTCCTTGATGTAGGACGGTTCCCAGGTCAGCTCTATACTGGTGTCCGTCACCTTGCCCACTTTGAACTTCCCTGGCTGCCCTGGAACTACAGGGGATGGAAGAGGAGACAGGACAAAAGTTAGACCTCACCTCTCCAGCATCCAGTCAGTTAGTAGCTTCTAGACTGTTCTATTCATCCTTTATTTAAACAGACAATTCCCATCTCAGCCCTGTAGTTCTACACAAGATTTGTGTTACTGACCTTAAACATACTGAAGGACTTTGACATGAACCGGGTCAGAAAAGGACACAAACCCACAGACACACATGGACGCACAACCACACACACACACACACACACACACACACACACACACACACACACACACACACACACACACACACACACACACACACACACTGACCTCCGGGCAGCACTTTGACATGGACAGGGTCAGAGAAGGGTCCGTCTCCCACAGATGTAAAGGCCAGGACTCTGACAGTGTATGTCTCAGAGGGTACCAGGCTCTGGATGGTGGTGATGGTGCTGTCCTGAACATTATGGATCTGCCATAGACTCATGGGCTGAGATGGGTCCATGGTGTAGTACACACGGTAACCTTTCACCTGGAGGGAGGGACGGAGGAACGGAATCAGGGGGGAGCCACAGAGAGAGAGAGAGAGACAGACGATGGTGAGAAATTCCTTTCTGTTGTTTTCTATAATTAACCTCTCATTGTCTGGTCCTATAGACTTGTTTGAGTTTGGAAGCTATTACATATTGTGACGTTAATGCCCAGAACAAATTATACTGGACTGGACCTATATGTCGTTGAGCTAGATAATCATTGTATTCACTTCGAGGTTGAAATATCATTACCGTTATCCTTAAATAACTGAATTACCTTTATAATGACCCTTTCTTTACCTAAAGCCTAATCACTATAGTCCATGATTAAAACTGTAATATGTTAGTTATTTATATGATCTATTTATGATGCACTGCCCCAGCCCCCACGCCTTGTTGTTATTACTGTTGTTTACGTTGACTCCATTATGATAGCCTGGTTACCCATCCACATTGCTTCTCCACGATGATCGATAGAGCAGCGGAAATAAATTCAGGGTGAGTCGTCAGGCAACTATTAAGTATCTTATTATGTTTAGACTGCCTAGGGACAACAGAGGAAAATTAGATGTTTATCTAACTAACTCAGTTACTATTGCGCCTCAGTGTTGTCTCTGTCAGAGACGTTGATCATTGTGCATTATCCCTGTTTTGGCCACTTATTCTTATAATAACATTCTAATTAATACATTCATACATTTACAGATTAATAACATAATACATTATAAATAAATCAAGTAGTACATTAGTACATGTCTCCTGAGTGGCGCAGTGGTCTAAGGCACTGCATCGCAGTGCTAACTGTGCCACTAGAGATCCTGGTTCGAATCCAGGCTCTGTCGCAGCCGGCCGCGACCGGGAGACTCATGGGCGGCGCACAATTGGCCCAGCGTCGTCCAGGGTAGGGGAGGGAATGGCCGGCAGGGATGTAGCTCAGTTGATAGAGCATGGCGTTTGCAACGCCAGGGTTGTGGGTTCGATTCCCACGGGGGGCCAGTATAAAAAAAATATGTATTCACTAATTGTAAGTCGCTGTGGATAAGAGCTTCTGCTAAATGACTAAAATGTAATGTAAATGTACATTATTATTAATACATTATTAAAGGCCCAGTGCAGTCAAAGAACAGATTTTCCTGTGTTTTATATATATTTCCACACTATGAGGTTGGAATAATACTGTGAAATTGTGAAAATGATGATAATGCCCTTTTAGTGTAAGAGCTGTTTGAAAAGACTGTCTGAAATGTCAGCCTGTTTTGCTGGGATGGGGTTTTGGCCTGCCTGGTGACATCACCTCTCTGCCAATAACAGCTAGTTTTCAGTTTTACCCTCCCCACTCCCAGACAGTCCTAGCAAAAATCTTGCTTGAAAAATTGCTCTTTGTTAAGAAGCTATTTTTGTTTATGTTTTTTTAACAATTTTTTTGAAAACAATCACAGTAAGGTACTTCATTGTTAATCAGAAATGATTTGATATTGAGATAAAAATGGCATTGGACCTTTAACAAAACAACTGATTAAATAAATCAACACTGACCTGTCCGTTGGGCTCCTCCGGTTCCTCCCAGCGAACCATGACAGTGTTCTTGGAGATGATCCTGGCCTGGACGTTCCTGGGTGGGCTAGCCGGAGCCTGCTCCCCTGTCCTGGCCTCCACCCGGGTGGACGAGGGTCCCTGGCCAATGCTGTTGAAGGCCGACACCCTGATCTCATACTTTGTGTTGGGGTAGAGCCCTCCAATGCTGTACCTTGTGGTGGTGATACTGTCCACCGTCTCGTACTTGCTGTCTGGCGCCTTGGCCCGGTACTGGATGATGTAATAGGACACCGGGTCGGGGTTACCGGAGTCCCAGGTGATGGTGACACTGGTGGGAGTCGTCTCTGTGACGATGGGGGTACCGGGAGGCTTGGGAAGAGCTATGGCGGGAGAAGGAGATATTTTCTTAACTGTCCTTAATGTCTTAAGGCAGACAGGGAGAAAAGTGTCCCTTACTCTTGGCGGACACCTGCGAGATCATAGATGGCCCTTACTCTCTAATACAGTGGTATTCAAAGTCGTGTATTGAGTACATTTATTTATTGGTTTATTTTGATGAGAGATGAAAATGCAATGAATTTAAGGTTATTTGTTACTCAAAAAATCGTAATGTACCTATTTTAAGGTTGTGTCATTACATTTGGGGTGGGGTCGCAAAAAATTATTGGGAAGAAATGGGGTCCCCCACTGAAAAAGTTTGAATACCACTTCTCTAATAGATGTGTTTAATATGGCTGTTAGGGGCAGATATAGTTTAATAGAAGAGAAGGAAGCCAGAGAGGGGGAAACAGAGAGAGCACAGTTAGAAAGTGAAAGGATGTCCCTTACTCTTAACTGACACCTGTGCGGTGGCCTCTATAATCCCCAGACTACTCATGGCCACGCAGGTGTAGTTGGCCGACTCCCTGATACCGTTGAGCTCCAGAACGTTCCGTCCCACCGGCATCTCGTCCTCAGGTGTCAGGTCCTCACTACCCAGCATCCATTTGACGTAGGGCATGGGCGAACCCACCGCCACACAGGTGATGTTGACGCTGCCGCTGGGCATGATCTCATGGTTGGAGGGCAGGATGGAGAAACGAGGGGGCACGCGACGCACTGGGAGAGGAGGAGAGGCGGAAGACAGGGGGAGGATTGGGATAGGGGGATGTGGAGGGGGAGCGGGAGGGACAGAAAAGGGGGTGAGAGAGGGGAGGAGTAAGAAAGATAAAGAAAGAGAGAGAGAATGAGAGAGAGCGAAAGAGAGAGAGAGAGAGTGGGGTAACAGAAAGGGTAGAATGAACTTCACTGCTTTTACAGAGGTTTTACAAAGGGATATTTCACGTTTAGTCAAAACCACATTGGTAGTTTTGAAAATACTAGCTAATGATAGCAGTTGAAATACACAGATCCTATGTTGAGAGACTGCTATCTGAAGCTACATTTCACCCTGCACATTAAACCTATTGTAAGTTTCTCACGTTTTAGCCACTCTGCAACAACCCATTGCATATTTTATAAGGACATCATTTGCTATTCTAGAATCATTACTGTAGATGCCCAGACTATAAAGTTTCCTCTTCCCTATAATAAAATACCTACAATACAAATATTGGCGCTCTGGCTGGGCTGCACAAAATACCATATGATTTTATTTTCTGATGAACTAAGATGAGCTCAAATAAAACCGATGTGAAGATCTAAATTACAGTTGAACTACCCCTGCAGCGAAGTTCAAAGCTACTGACTTGAAAACGAGAAACTTCACCAAAAACTTGAGTGAGAAACTTTAACGAGAAACTTCAATGAGATTTCTGTGCCTCTGGGGTGAGTTCTCCACTGCAGATTGGGGCCCTTTAGATACATGGTGCTGGCAGAGCCAATTGATAGAACCAGCTATCAGTCAGAAAACATGCACAGAGTGCTTCTGTTAACTGTAGTTGTTCTGAATCTACTAGCAATCTGTCAGATCTATCTTATATAATGGCACGTAGAGGGAAAGATGCATGGATGCATAGAGAGACAGAGCTCACGGGTCACTTGCATGCCTGGAAGACTTATAGAAGAAACTATAATCATGAAGAGACAGAGGGAAGAGAGAGAGAGAGAGAGAGAGAGAGAGAGAGAGAGAGAGAGAGAGAGAGAGAGAGAGAGAGAGAGAGAGAGAGAGAGAGAGAGAGAGAGAGAGAGAGAGAGAGAGAGAGAGAGAGAGAGAGAGAGAGAGAGAGAGAGAGAGAGAGAGAGAGAGAGAGAGAGAGAGAGAGAGAGAGAGAGAGAGAGAGAGAGAGAGAGAGAGAGAGAGAGAGAGAGTATTGTCTGGTTCCTCTTCCAGTCAATGTGGCAAATCACGGCCTCATTGTACAACCAGAATACCAGATGAACACAGCAATGTTGAAAATAAATAAAAGCGATGTAAATAAGGTTATGGAAGATATAATTAGGTGTCGTTGCAATTACAAGGTTCGCATTGAACACGTTAAATAAGGAAACATCAAGACATAAATCATGAGTCATGACAGAGAGAGATAATCGAAAGAGAGAGAAAGGGGTAGTATGCGCATGTTTTTAGCAATTTAAAATGATGCACATTTGTCTGTTGATCCTACACACCAGGGTACAGATGGAGTGCAGAATGCAGAAGAGAGAGAAAGAAGGGAGGGATATTAGAAGAGAGGGATGGGGACAGCAGGGATAAGAGGGAAGGGAGATGATAAGAAAGGGGGAAAGGAGAGAAGGGGAAAGAGGGGAAGAAAGGAGGGATGGGGGAAAGAGGGGAAGAAAGGAGGGATGGGGAAAGAGAAAACACATGGCGCTCTTGAAACTGCTGTTAGGTTCTCCAAAATCAGGCGTTTATTGGTGGATGTCGTAGGAATTGAAAAGTTGGTACTCCAAGGCTGCAACACAGAGGACTGAAGTAACAGTCAGACTGGCCGACAGACAGACAGACAGACAGACAGACAGACAGACAGACAGACAGACAGACAGACAGACAGACAGACAGACAGACAGACAGACAGACAGACAGACAGAAAGAAAGACCAACGACTATAGATGGACAGGAGTGGATGCAAGGGAAGGGCATATAGACAGACAGACACAGACAGTAGAAATATTGGCTAGTGTCAAGATTCGAAACAGTATCTGAATCAGGGGTTTGAATCATGTTTTTGACTCACGATACAGGAATCTCCACTCAGTCAGTAGGAGTAAATCAGGGGGAAAGAGTCTTCATAGAATCACTGGCCTCAGTCTTCCCCCAAATGATTCTCAGCTGATGCATTTAATGTAAAATAACAATGTTCAGATTCATTAATAAACTTCACCTAGCGTTTAAATATCTTCTCTAGGTTCCATGGATTTCACTGTATTCCTATTCTTCCTCAGATAGCACGCGAACAAACTATTCACCAAAACCAAATAAACAATTTGGCATCTTCAAGTGATTCAGTACAGTGCCTTGCAAAATTATTCATCCCCCTTGGCATTTTTCCTATTTTGTTGCATTACAACCTGTAATTTAAATTGATTTTTATTTGGATTTCATGTAATGGACATACACAAAATAGTCCAAATTGGTGAAGTGAAATAAAAAGAATTACTTGTTTCAAAAAATTATAAATAATAAATAACGGAAAAGTGGTGCGTGCATATGTATTCACCCCCTTTGCTATGAAGCCCCTAAATAAGATATGGTGCAACCAATTACCTTCAGAAGTCACATAATTAGTTAAATAAAGTCCACCTGTGTGCAATCTAAGTGTCACATGATCTGTCACATGATCTCAGTATATATACACCTGTTCTGAAAGGCCCCAGAGTCTGCAACACCACTAAGCAAGGGGCACCACCAAGCAAGCGGCACCATGAAGACCAAGGAGCTCTCGAAACAGGTCAGGGACAAAGTTGTGGAGAAGTACAGATCAGGGTTGGGTTATAAAAAAATATCCGAAACTTTGAACATCCCACAGAGCACCATTAAATCCATTATAAAAAAATTGAAAGAATATGGCACCACAACAAACCTGCCAAGAGAGGGCCACCCACCAAAACTCACGGACCAGGCAAGGAGGGCAACAAAGAGACCAAAGATAACCCTGAAGGAGCTTCAAAGCTCCACAGCGGAGATTGGAATATCTGTCCATGGGACCACTTTAAGCCGTACACTCCACAGAGCTGGGCTTTACGGAAGAGTGGCCAGAAAAAAGCCATTGCTTAAAGTAAAAAATAAGCAAACACGTTTGGTGTTCGCCAAAAGGCATGTGGGAGACTCCCCAAACATATGGAAGAAGGTACTCTGGTCAGATGAGACTAAAATTACCACATTAGAGGCTGCTGCTGCCTATTGAAATCACTGGCCACTTTAAGAAATTGAACACTAGTCACTTTAATAATGTTTACATATCTTGTACTACTCATCTCATATGTATATACTGCATTCTATTCTATAATATTCTACTGTATCTTAGTCCATGCCGCTCTGTCATTGCTTGTCCATATATGTATATATTCTTAAATCCCATTCCTTACTAGTTTTGTGTGTATTGGGTATATGTTGTGAAATTGTTAGATATTACTTGTTAGATCTTACTGCACTGTCGAAGATAGAAGCACAATCATTTCGCTACACCCGCTATGACATCTGCTAAACACGTGTATGTGACAAATACAATTTGATTTGATTTGATTTGAAATTGAGCTTTTAACAACAAGATAACTAATGTAAAACATACTGTGTCCATAATAAGTATATAGGTTATAGGTTGAGAGCTTTTGTGAAAGAGCACAGTTAGAAAGATATGGCATATAGAAGCAAACCGGATGGACATCATTAAAATGATCAGAGAGGTTGAGGGTAGAGGAAGTTCAGGAGTGAAAACAAACAAAATATAATTATTGTAAAATTGACTGTGTCCATAAAATGTATATAGTATGCATAAGCTGGAAGTAGAGGCCTAAGCGTTGTTGTTCACTAGTTTACTCCAATTAGGGAAGGGGTGGTGGGGTTGGAAAGTAATGAAGGGAAATATATTTTTGAAAAGGATATGTATATACAGTGAGGGAAAAAAGTATTTGATCCCCTGCTGATTTTGTACGTTTGCCCACTGACAAAGACATGATCAGTCTATAATTTTAATGGTAGGTTTATTTGAACAGTGAGAGACAGAATAACAACAAAATAATCCAGAAAAATGTCAAAAATGTTATAAATTGATTTGCATTTTAATGAGGGAAATAAGTATTTGACCCCTCTGCAAAACATGGCAATCACAGAGGTCAGACGTTTCTTGTAGTTGGCCACCAGGTTTGCACACATCTCAGGAGGGATTTTGTTCAACTCCTCTTTGCAGATCTTCTCCAAGTCATTACGTTTTCGAGGCTGACGTTTGGCAACTCGAACCTTCAGCTCCCTCCACAGATTTTCTATGGGATTAAGGTCTGGAGACTGGCTAGGCCACTCCAGGAACTTAATGTGCTTCTTCTTGAACCACTCATTTGTTGCCTTGGCCGTATGTTTTGGGTCATTGTCATGCTGGAATACCCATCCACGACCAATTTTCAATGCCCTGGCTGAGGGAAGGAGGTTCTCACCCAAGATTTGATGGTACATTTACATTTACATTTACGTCATTTAGCAGACGCTCTTATCCAGAGCGACTTACAAATAGGTGCATTCACCTTATAGCCAGTGGGATAACCACTTTACACATTTTTTTATTTTTTTGTTGGGGGGGTGCATGGCCCCGTTCATCGTCCCTTTGATGCGGTGAAGTTGTCCTGTCCCCTTAGCAGAAAAACACCCCCAAAGCATAATGTTTCCACCTCCATGTTTGACGGTGGGGATGGTGTTCTTGGGGTCATAGGCAGCATTCCTCCTCCTCCAAACACGGCGAGTTGAGTTGATGCCAAAGAGCTCGATTTCGGTCTCATCTGACCACAACACTTTCACCCAGTTCTCCTCTGAATCATTCAGATGTTCATTGGCAAACTTCAGACGGGCCTGTATATGTGCTTTCTTGAGCAGGGGGACCTTGCGGGCGCTGCAGGATTTCAGTCCTTCACGGCGTAGTGTGTTACCAATTGTTTTCTTGGTGACTATGGTCCCAGCTGCCTTGAGATCATTGACAAGATCCTCCCGTGTAGTTCTGGGCTGATTCCTCACCGTTCTCATGATCATTGCAACTCCACGAGGTGAGATCTTGCATGGAGCCCCAGGCCGAGGGAGATTGACAGTTCTTTTGTGTTTCTTCCATTTGCGAATAATCGCACCAACTGTTGTCACCTTCTCACCAAGCTGCTTGGCGATGGTCTTGTAGCCCATTCCAGCCTTGTGTAGGTCTACAATCTTGTCCCTGACATCCTTGGAGAGCTCTTTGGTCTTGGCCATGGTGGAGAGTTTGGAATCTGATTGATTTGATTGCTTCTGTGGACAGGTGTCTTTTATACAGGTAACAAGCTGAGATTAGGAGCACTACCTTTAAGAGTGTGCTCCTAATCTCAGCTCGTTACCTGTATAAAAGACACCTGGGAGCCAGAAATCTTTCTGATTGAGAGGGAGTCAAATACTTATTTCCCTCATTAAAATGCAAATCAATTTATAACATTTTTGACATGCGTTTTTCTGGATTTTTTTGTTGTTATTCTGTCTCTCACTGTTCAAATAAACCTACCATTAAAATTATAGACTGATCATTTCTTTGTCAGTGGGCAAACGTACAAAATCAGCAGGGGATCAAATACTTTTGTCCCTCACTGTATATGTATGCATATGTATTTATATGTATGTATGTGTATATGTATGTATGTGTATGTATGTATATGTGTATGTATGTATATGTGTGTATATATATATATATATATTTGTGAGAGAAAAAAAACTTATGGGGGATTGGAAGTGATGCAGACAATTACATTGATGGAAGTTACAATCTATCTGCAATATTAAAGCTGATCTACCCCCCCCCAAAAAAATAAATAAAATAAAATAAATAATAATAAAATAAAATAAAAAGAATTGAGCTATTTGGCCATCAAGGAAAACGCTATGTCTGGCGCAAACCCAACACCTCTGATCACTCCGAGAACACCATCCCCACAGTCAAGCATGATGGTGGCAGCATCATGCTGTGGGGATGTTTTTCATCGGCAGGGAGTGAGAATCTGGTCAGAATTGAAGGAATGATGGATGGCGCTAAAGACAGGGACATTTTTGAGGGAAACCTATTTCTGTCTTCCAGAGATTTAAGACTGGGACTGAGGTTCACCTTCCAGCAGGACAATGACCCTAAGCATACTGCTAAAGCAACACTTGAGTGGTTTAAGGATAAACATTTTTATGTTTTGGAATGGCCTAGTCAAAGCCCAGACCTCAATCCAATTGAGAATCTGTGGTATGACTTAAAGATTGCTGTACACCAGCGGAACCCATCCAACTTGAAGGAGCTGGAGCAGTTTTGCCTTGAAGAATAGGCAAAAATCCCAGTGGCTAGATGTGCCAAGCTTATAGAGACATACCGCAAGAGACTTGCAGCTGTAATTGCTGCAAAAGGTGGCTCTACAAAGTATTGAATTTGGGGGGGGGGGGTGAATACTTATGCACGCTCAAGTTTTCTGTTTTTTTGTCTTATTTCTTGTTTGTTTCACCCCCAAAAATATTTTGCATCTTCAAAGTGTTATGTAAATCAAATGATACAAACCCCCCAAAAATCAATTTTAATTCCAGGTTGTAAGGCAACAAAATATGAAAAATGCCAAGGGGGGTGAATACTTTCGCAAGCCACTGTAGCTCAGTGGACATGATCCCACTCAACATAACAGTGCCATACATTTGGAGTGACCCTAGAATGCCAACAGATCCCCAGAATTTGACACTAAAGTTCAAGACAAAAAACCAACATTTAATTAACAGACAAAATCTAATTGAACTGTTATAAGAGACTGTTGGCAAATCAAAAGGCAGGCAGGCAGATTCTCTCCAGAGCACACAAGAGCCAGACAGAGACAGAGACAGAGTGACCAGATGAAAACCATGCTGCAGACATGAGCACCTACGCAGTACCATACAATTCAGCTCAATCTTTTATTTAAGTAAATACACTGCTCAAAAAAATTAAGGGATCTGAATGAATGAAATAATCTTATTAAATACTTTTTTCTTTACATAGTTGAATGTGCTGACAACAAAATCACACAAAAATTATCAATGGAAATCAAATGTATCAACCCATGGAGGTCTGGATTTGGAGTCACCCTCAAAATTAAAGTGGAAAACCACACTACAGGCTGATCCAACTTTGATGTAATGTCCTTAAAACAAGTCAAAATGAGGCTCAGTAGTGTGTGTGGCCTCCACGTGCCTGTATGACCTCCCTACAATGCCTGGGCATGCTCCTGATGAGGTGGCGGATGGTCTCCTGAGGGATCTCCTCCCAGACCTGGACTAAAGCATCCGCCAACTCCTGGACAGTCTGTGGTGCAACGTGGCGTTGGTGGATGGAGCGAGACATGATGTCCCAGATGTGCTCAATAGGATTCAGGTCTGGGGAACGGGCGGGCCAGTCCATAGCATCAATGCCTTCCTCTTGCAGGAACTGCTGACACACTCCAGCCACATGAGGTCTAGCATTGTCTTGCATTAGGAGGAACCCAGGGCCAACCGCACCAGCATATGGTCTCACAAGGGGTCTGATGATCTCATCTCGGTACCTAATGGCAATCAGGCTACATCTGGCGAGCACATGGAGGGCTGTGCGGCCCCCCAAATAAATGCCACCCCACACCATGACTGACCCACCGCCAAACCGGTCATGCTGGAGGATGTTGCAGGCAGCAGAACGTTCTCCACGGCGTCTCCAGACTCTGTCACGTCTGTCACATGTGCTCAGTGTGAACCTGCTTTCATCTGTGAAGAGCACAGGGCGCCAGTGGTGAATTTGCCAATCTTGGTGTTCTCTGGCAAATGCCAAACGTCCTGCACGGTGTTGGGCTGTAAGCACAACCCCCCACCTGTGGACGTCGGGCCCTCATACCACCCTCATGGAGTCTGTTTCTGACCGTTTGAGCAGACACATGCACATTTGTGGCCTGCTGGAGGTCATTTTGCAGGGCTCTGGCAGTGCTCCTCCTGCTCCTCCTTGCACAAAGGCGGAGGTAGCAGTCCTGCTGCTGGGTTGTTGCCCTCCTACGGCCTCCTCCACGTCTCCTGATGTACTGGCCTGTCTCCTGGTAGCGCCTCCATGCTCTGGACACTACGCTGACAGACACAGCAAACCTTCTTGCCACAGCTCGCATTGATGTGCCATCCTGGATGAGCTGCACTACCTGAGCCACTTGTGTGGGTTGTAGACTCAGTCTCATGCTACCACTAGAGTGAAAGCACCGCCAACATTCAAAAGTGACCAAAACATCAGCCAGGAAGCATAGGAACTGAGAAGTGGTCTGTGGTCACCACCTGCAAAACCAGTCCTTTATTGGGGGTGTCTTGCTAATTGCCTATAATTTCCACCTGTTGTCTATTCCATTTGCACAACAGCATGTGAAATGTATTGTCAATCAGTGTTGCTTCCTAAGTGGTTTGATTTCACAGAAGTGTGAGTTACATTGTGTTGTTTAAGTGTTCCCTTTATTTTTTTGAGCAGTGTACTAAACTCTTAAAGTGTGTGCATAATGTGTAGTATACATATCTAACTACTGCGTTTTGACTAGAAGTTCCCTTAAGGTTTGGAGACTTGTTTACAATGTGTCCAGTTCGGGCTGAAGAAGAGAACGTTGACACTTCTGTCAAGTAGGAAAGTAGGGTACATCCAGCTCTGCAGCAGGACAGCACAATATTCAAGAGCATGCTGAACAGAGGACAGCCGAGACTGAACAGTCAGACAGTTTACTATGAGACATATATGTGAGTTCAGTATCAATAAAACAAGGTAGTATTAATATCATGGAACATATGAAGGATATTTCTAGAGCCCTTCTCAAGAAAATCTCTGGCCAGAATGTTGATAGAATAGCATCTCTCTTATAGCCCACTAGTTTTGCTTGTTAATTAAATAGCCCACTGTAGACCATATAGTCCAAGGGGGGAAACTGTAATGCAATGATTGATTATATTTTGCTCCAGTATCAATAACAGGATTGTCTACAGGGTAGAGTTGATGAGGATGTTAGACCATAGTAGATGGGGATTGAGAGCTGCCTAGGATACCGTTGCATTTCATTAAAGAGCACAGCCACAGCACACTAAAGCACTGTTGGCATTTACACACGCTAATCCTGCCTCACCTAATAAAGAAGTGGAGAGATTTTTTATTAATATGTGTATTCTATAAATATACATCAATATAGAGGAGGATAAATTGTTCATTTCAACTGCCAATCAATGGACGACGTAATATATTTCACAGCAACCGCTATTTAGCAGCTGAATAACCAATTACATAGGATCTCTGTGTGAACAATAACATAATAATATAATGTAGTATAACCATGGAATTACATCGGATCTCTGTGTGAATAATAACACAGATGTTCTTTTTTGCGCAAATAAATATGATTCCATATTTTGTTTACCTGAATATAAATACAGATATTGTACATAAAGAAAGGAAGCAGTGTGTGTTGTTGGCCTCTGAGTGTAAGTGTATGTTGAGCCAGCAGAACTAACTTAGTCTTTGCTGACCAAACAAGCGTGTAAATAATTATATGCTACTTTTAAATGCCACTTGAATAAAGCCTTATTTGAATGCTTTATTTTCCCTGAGGGGATATGAGGACCACACAACCAATCAGCATACAAGCACCAAACTGGCTACACAGAGTATGTACGCAAACAAACAGTAGCAGACCAATACCACACACAGAGACAGAAAAACACATTGGCAAAGAGACACACAACATGCGACAAGTGCAGAAGCATGACAGTGACATAACACATGCCCACACAGACAGAACAGAACAAGAAATAAAAGACATTGGACAAGACAACAGAAATAAATCAAATCGACACACGCAGAGCGCATGCACGCACACACACACAAGCACACACGGAGCCGTGCCATACACAGTTAGACAGTCTGGATACAGGCACGCAAGCGCTGCCTCCACTCTCCCTCCATGCATAGATAGCCTTCTTTTCATTTCCAATTCCTGGGTCTCCATGACAACAAGAACGTTCCATGCAGAGAACGTTGTGCTCGGAGTGAAAGCAATATCCAAGGTCTACAAACAAGGCCTCCCGATGCAATCAATGCAAACGACTGCGTAGGCAGGTAGCCACATTACAGCTTAGTGAAACGCCTTCAATCAAAGAAGTGTGTTTATCAAATGAAAACCAATTTAACATGAGGGTTATTCATACGTATTTTCTAGACTGTTTAAGACTGATTTATCTCTCCTTACTTTAGAAGTACTCCTAACTTTTGGAGTAAATGTGTTATAAAAAGGAAGGCGTAACAAAAGAAAAGAAAGAACACACCAACCTTCTCGTAGCTCTGGGGGATGTAAGGGGGTTGATGCAGAACACAATGACGTGAGGGGGAGAGAGAGAACGGGGAAACACAGACAGAGTAAAAACGGCCAGCTCAAAGCCTCACGCACACACCGCATACACACACCAACACACGTGTACACACGCACATACACACTGGTCTTCACAGAACCCACTAAAAATGTAGAATCAGGAACGTCAAACTCAGGGGCTCAAGAGCTTAGAACTGTGAGTCTAGAACCCCTAAATCCCGTCTCCCTTACCCCAGTCGAGAACCTAGAACAGAAGTCTCAAACTCCTGGAGGGCCACACTGTCTGTTGGTTTGCATTCTTGCTTTTTAGTATCTCATTTAGATATGAGAAACCAAATGTATTCCCTAGCATTAAAGTGGAACTGACAGCATTTTAGCAACATGAAATCTTATTAAAATCTGTTCATGTACACCCCCAGGAAGATATCACACCCTTTTTATTTTCTTTTTTGACAAGCGAGCACTTAGACATGGTCATTTTCACGTTCTCATAAATTCTTAGAACGTTTAGGAATTGTGTATACTAAGGAATTGTGAAAATTCTATAGCAATATAGAGTGGGAAAGCGGCAGTGTGTTTGGACAATTAATAGACACTGCAGTAAATAAAACCTAATAAAAACATCTGTCTCATCCAGGACCCGAGTCTACGCAGAACGGTGCGACATAGCCAATCAGAGCTACATTAGGCCTATATGCAAACAAGCCATTTGCCTGCCATCACTCACTTTGAACTGGACTGTGTGTTTACAGGCAGTTGCAACAGCACAACTTTAGATCACTAGAACGCATTCGGCAAAAGCCACAAAATACACTTGAATGGATTTCTGCAAATATGTAGCTAAATACCACGGGAGTCCTCTTACATTTGGGAACTTTACAGTCCTATTGATCAAACAACCATAAAAGGTAGGCTATCTTTCCCTATATGCACATCAACAACAACAAGATCAACAACTAATGCTAGCCAGAGCAAGATGAGCTAAAATCTAACGAAGGAACATTAGATAAACCCTCTCAAAAAATGCACTGATAAACGATGTGGAATAGCCTGCTCGTCCTTCTGCAGCTTGCCTGCGGAGTTGTCCCAACCAAGCACCCAAGCTAACTGGCTAAAGTTGGCTAGCTTAGCCTGCTAGCTATCTACTACCAGACACAAATGAGAGAACACCTCACTGACCATTTTACTCAACCTAGCAGAGCTGGTTAGGCCGTATACATGTTATATAGAGCGTCCGTGACAAACTCTTTTTTTTTGCCTACGTTTACTGACACCGGTCCTATTCAGCGGGTCTTGCGCGTTCGTAAATTCATCAGTAATTCTGCGCTCTGGCACACTCAGACAAGAGTGCTCTGAAATCGGAGTAGATAGCTACAGTAGCCAGAGTAAATTTGCTAATGCAAGATATATGCTAACTGGATAACAGTCGTTCAGCATAGCTAGCTAGCAAAGTGATTCATATGTCTTGCTAGCTAACCAAATGACACGTGCATCTCTAGCTGTGTAGCCACCGAAAAACGATATGAGGGGAAAAAGTCAGTCACTCACCCACACCTCCAATGACATGAAGTCCTCCTATCAGCTAGCTATCTAGCTAATGTTAGGCTCTGTGTTTAAGCTTGCTACATAAATAGATATGCTAGCATATTAGCCATGTTATGACTGACTTGTGATCATTGCCCTTGCTAGTTTGATTGTATTGAAACTAAAACCGTGCATCCCGAATGGAGGCAGCAAACAATGTACCAGGCCAGCTGTGATTTACAACCTGATAGCAATATTTTTTGGACTACCAAGTAATGTATTGGTGAATTATATTAATCATGCATTGAACTGCATCCATCTATTCTGCCAACAATGCCTTAATGTACCTCATGGAATGTTGAGTCAAATATAACCTATTTTTAAAACCTCTTATAAAGTTGGTTTTGTAGCAAAAATTGGGAATTGTCTGTTTGTTTCATATCTGCAAAGTAGTTAAACCCCTGTTAGTTCCACTTTAAAGTGCAAGAGAAAAACAAACTCTCAGTCACTGTGGCCCTCAATTTATAATAAGATGAGGAGGGATAGGACAATTGTGATGTCATACTGTAGCAAAAACCCTGGAACTGCACATTGGCCCCAGTGCAGTAAGGACATCACTGATCTATCTCTTTTTGTCTAATTCCATTCAGTGGCAGTTATCATAAAATACAGCACTTTGATGCAACACCTGTAAAACCCAGTTTAGTCTTGAACGTTATCAATCTTAGGTCACCATCTGGTGTTTCACTTGGTGGTTAGGTTTGGTTTGGTTAGTAGATGCAAATAGGAAGAAAATAAATAACAAAACAACATGTAGATAAACTAGCACTTAACACCACTTAATACATTGTATAATGGTGACAGCTGTTTCAGCTGTGTGACAGATGTGTGTGTGTGTTATAATGCATGTGTGTGTGTGTGTGTGTTTGTGTGTTCTTACATGCGTGATCAGTTCCTACCTCGCACATACAGGTTGGCCGGTGAAGAGTAGCGCACGCCCTGAGAGTTAGTGGCCACACACTCATACTTTCCCTGGTCTGTCTCCTCACTGTTCTCTATCTGGAGGGCACCTGAGAGACGGAGAGAGAGAGAGAAACAGAGAGATGGGGTGGAGAGAAAGAAAGAAAAAGTGAGAAAGAGGATGAGAGCGAGAGAGAGAGGGGGAGAGAGAGAGAGGGAGAGAGAGGAAAAAGAGACATTGCCATGGGTTAATTAATGATACATTCATAAATCAAATCTATATTTACTCATCAACCCCTGCATAGTCCCTGTGCCCAAGAACACTAAGGTAACCTGTCTAAATGACTACCGACCCGTAGCACTCAAGTCTGTAGCCATGAAGTGCTTTGAAAGGCTGGTCATGGCTCACATCAACACCATTGTCCCAGAAACCCTAGACACACTCCAATTTGCATACCGCCCCAACAGATCCACAGATGATGCAATCTCTATTGCGCTCCACACTGCCCTTTCACACCTGGACAAAAGGAACACCTATGTGAAAATGCTATTCATTGACTACAGCTCAGCGTTCAACACCATAGTGTCCTCAAAGCTCATCACTAAGCTAAGGACCCTGGGACTAAACACCTCCCTCTGCAACTGGATTATGGACTTCCTGACGGGCCGCCCCCAGGTGGTAAGGGTAGGTAACAACACATCCGCCACGCTGATCTTCAACACGGGGGCCCCTCAGGGGTGCGTGCTCAGTCCCCTCCTGTACTCCCTGTTCACTCATGACTGCATGGCCAGGCACGACTCCAACACCATCATTAAGTTTGCCGATGACACAACAGTGATAGGGCTGATCACCGACAACGACGAGACAGCCTATAGGGAGGAGGTCAGAGACCTGGCCGTGTGGTGCCAGGACAACAACCTCTCCCTCAACGCGATCAAGACAAAGGAGATGATTGTGGACTACAGGGAAAAGAAGAGGACCGAACACGCCCCCATTCTCATCGACGGGGCTGTAGTGGAGCAGGTTGAGAGCTTCAAGTTCCTTGGTGTCCACATCACCAACAAACTAACATGGTCCAAGCACACCAAGACAGTCGTGAAGAGGGCACGACAAAACCTATTCCCCCTAAGGAGAAAATATTTGGCATGGGTCCTCAGATCCTCAAAAGGTTCTACAGCTGCACCATCGAGAGCATCCTGACTGGTTGCCTCACTGCCTGGTATGACAACTGCTCGGCCTCCGACCGCAGGCACTACAGAGGGTGGTGCATATGGCCCAGTACATCACTGGGGCCAAGCTCCCTGCCATCCAGGACCTCTATACCAGGCGGTGTCAGAGGAAGGCCCTAAAAATTGTCAAAGACTCACACAATAGGAGTCCCTGGAGCATATATCTAGCTACACACAATAGGAGTCCCTGGAGCATATATCTAGCTACACACAATAGGAGTCCCTGGAGCATATATCTAGCTACACACAATAGGAGTCCCTGGAGCATTTGTGACCAACCAGCTCGATTCGGTGTTTCGTAGCAACATTTGAATTTTTTTTTTTTTTACATTGGATAAAGGTAGAGACTCAGAGCTAGAAAATGGTCAATCATACACTACAGTTGAGGAACAATGGAAAAGTAATTCTGCATTGTAAGTTGATAAACTTGTAACCCCACTTTTGAGAAAATGGCCCTTGAATGTTTTGGTACACCTACTGGAGAGCTCTTCTTTGTCTACACCCATTTAGCATCGTTCACACCCTCTTAAGCCTTAGCCCCACCCATCTCTTTAAGGATTCACATGAGGCCATGTGCTAAACAGAGTGAGTACGGTAGTGTACTAAACAACCAAAGATTTCAAGACTAAAGGCTGGTTTATACTACGTCTATCGACATGTCTGTAGACAGTTGTCGCAGTGACATCATGAACATTCTATTGTCGTCCGACATCAAACTTGTCATTGTCGTTATGAAAAAGAATAAACATAAAAACAACAGGCTGCATGACATCAGCAACCTGGTGGTCCAAAATAGCAAAGCTGGTGTATTTTAACAGCAATAAACCCATCCGTTTAAAAAATAATTTAGTATATGTCAATCTAGCAAACCAGGCAACTAAAAGCAACTTTCTTAACAATGTTTTGGTTAATTTCTAGCTTGTTAGCTACCTAGTTAACGTTAAGTTGGCTGGCTCGCCAGTTCAAACAATGACCATATCATATAGCTGACAACATCTTAACTTTAGCTAATATGTATTAATTATTACAGGAAAATAAACTCACAACAAGATCATTATTTACAAGTTAATGGCGAGCTAATTACAGAAAATAGCTTACGGTTGTGAGTGACAAAATAAAAGCAGGGCATTCTACCGGAGAATTTTAGAACTTGGACACTGTCTCGTTGGCCTAGCGTTATATCCTTATTTGACTTTGGTGCAGGTCATGTTGTTCTTCACATTACCGTCTCTGGTAAACACACACTACATCAAATAAAATCAAAGTTTATTTGTAACATGCACAGGATAGAGAAGGTGTAAACAGTACAGTGAAATGGTTACTTGCATAGTGGAGTCTTTGTTTAGACATGTAGCTAGCTAGCGAAACAATGAACCATAATCCCAACTCATAACGTTACTACCCCGCATGAGTCTGCAGGTAGCTAACGCTATCCAACTAGGTACAATGTTAGCTAGCTAGCTAACATTAGGCTATAACTAGCAATGCAAATGGCTCTGAGATACAAATAATATTACTACACAGATCATACACATAACGTTAGCTAGAAAGCCAGCCAGCTAACATTAGCTTTAACTTGCAATGAAAAAACTTTCGGACAAAATTAGAAACATATAATATCTGAAAAATTACATTTACATTTTAGTCATTTAGCAGACGCTCTTATCCAGGACGACTTACAGTTAGTGAGTGCATAATTTTTTTTTCATAATGTAGCTACCTAGACTCTCTTACCCGTATACATGGATGAATGCTTCTCCCTCCCTGTCACTGATGCCATGGTTGCCCTTAGTTTGAAGATGTAATCCGGAGACAGGTGTTTTATACAACAGCCTTCTGTGTGTTCTCTTTTCGACTCCCTTGCATATTTGCAATCAAACGGCAGAATTTTCTCCTTAGCTATCATAATCTGCATAATCTGCTTCCACCGGACATTCCACTGATTTCAAAACTTGGATCTCCAGAAAGTGGAGAGCATCAGCAACACTTTTGCAGTTCTTTGTGATATCTTTAAAAAAAGTTGCGTTAGAAAGGATTACCTACTCATACTGAGCAGCTCATGTTATAGACAGAAGCGCGCTACATGGCAGACCAATCCAAACTCATCTCTCGGCATGTCCAGCCCACCCATTACCTCAGCCAATCATGGCTAGCGGGAAGGTTCCTGTCTTTTTCTGTGGCTCAACCAACTAGGCTTGTAATTTAACAATTGTATTCGTATTTACAGATGGCATACACGTTTGTTATTAAGGCATATGAAAGTTCACATGTTCCAGAAGGCAATTCTGCCAAAAAATGCTTTTTGATAAAAAATAAATGTTTACATTCAAATGCCTCTCCTGTGAAGTAGTGACGCACGAAATACGCCTTGTTTCCTGAAACGAGTCACATATAGCTAGCTAATTTTCCCCCAACATCGGACACCCCCTAACTTCGGACACTCTCTAGCGCACACGTGTCAAACTCATTCCACAGAGGGCCTAGTGTCTGCGGGTTTTCACTCCTCCCTAGTATTTGATTGATTAATTAAGGTCAGTAATTAGTAAAGAACTCCCCTCACCTGATTGTCTAGGTCTTAATTGAAAGGAAAAACCAAAAACCTGCAGACACTAGGCCCTCCATGGAATGAGTTTGACACCCCTGCTCTAGCGGTTGGAGGACTAAATCACCTCGAGCTCAACATTTAAATGGACTGGAAAATAACGGTACGTTTTGCGACTAACGACACCCTTCTAGCTAGCTGACCACCGATTTTCAGTGCAATTTATGTAAGTTAAGTTAGGTTTTGAGCGTTTTCAAAAAAGTTATATATGTCCACATTTTGTGGAACACGCTGCATATTTTAAAATTCAACTGCGCGACAGACCACACATAACTTTTTACCTCTGAAATATAGCTAATGGATTTTCTAATGTTGCTAGCTTAGTTGCTAAATGTTGATAGAACTGCTAAGACAGCAAAAAGGAAATAAATTGTAAGCGTTAAATAATACATATCACGAAACAGCTGAATGTTGTCAAACTTTACCGTATCAAAATTGGAGTCCTCTGACAGAGGCGTTTTGCACAATCTGCAAAAATGTATTTGGAACTTTGAACCATTAACTTTTTGACACCTATCACTGTTGGCTATGTTTCATCTTACAACAGCTACATAGATGCAGTATTTAGTCAAATTTGACAATGTATGCATCAATATTAAACTAATTGGGACACTAATTTTCATTACAGATAGCATCAAACAAAAAACGTGGGTACACTTTCAGTTATTGTGAAAACTTTAATCACCTTTCAATGCCTTAGCTTTGAAATGTAAATGTTTATACATATTCAGATTGAGTTATCTTTCTAAAATGTGCATAGTATGCCAAGTTATTTAGCTACATGTATTAACACCACAGCATGGAGAGAGTCAAGAGGAAGCAGTGGAGTGAGGTGGACATGTTCCATGCCATGGAGGACTGCGGTGCAGGGATGGCTATCCGCCAGGCTGCCAAGGTTAGGCATCTTTTGTTTTTAGGAGATTACCATGTGTATGTGAATTGTATCTGCTAGTAACAGTTTTATTTTCTTATCTACCAAGGTGCATGGTGTACCTCGGCAGATCCTGGCGGACAGGCTGAGTGGCCGGGTGACCCATGGTTGTCGCAGTGGACCACCCACATTGCTTGAAACCTCTCTGGTGCAGTACTGTATCTACTGCGCCAGCCATGGGTTCCCCTTTACCAGACAGAGGCTGATGAAATATGCAGGTATTTGGTGTTCTATGTGTTTATGTATGTAGAATGCTGGACTGACTGTTCTCAATGTGTGTGATGTAAATGTGGATGTGTAAGGTGATGCCAAAACAAACATTTTCATCCTGGATGGACAATTACATATTATCTTCTATTGTAGGTTTCGGCACCCAGGGGAAACAATCCCACCACTGGGGAAGAGGTGGTGGGAAATGTTCAGGAGGAGGCACAAGAGATAGAGCATGACGAGGCCGGACACCCTGGACAGCTTCTTCACTTCTTATGAGAAGCACTTGGAGGAGAGTGGGTTGAGGGAGAAACCCAGACAAATCTATAATTGCGATGAGTCTGGGGACCAAGGAGCACATCACAGTGCTGGCCTGCTTCAACGCAGCTGGGGAGGATGTCCCCCCATTTATCATCTACCCCAAGTGTTTCCCCGGTGGCCACTACACACTGGGAGGCCCCCCCCAAGCCTTGTATGGACGGTCAAACAGTGGCTACATTGACGGGTACCTGTTCAGAAAGTGGTTTTAGCACTTCATTAAGCATGCAGTGAAGGAGCGCCCTCTCCTTCTCCTCTTAGATGGGCACAAGAGCCACATGGACCCAGAGGTGCTTGCGGCGGCACTAAGGGAAGGGGTTATACTTCTTTGTCTTCCACCACACTGCACCCATGTCCTGCAGCCGCTGGACGTGGCATACTTTGGCCCTTTAAAGAATTTGCCAGAGTATTCCGCTACCCGTACCAGCGCTGCAAGGACATGTGCTATGTGGTGGAAGGGTTTAAGAAGTGTGGCCACTTCCCTTTTGACCCTTCAGCCATTGAAGGGTCCCGTTTAATGCCGTCTCGGTCCGTTCCGGGTCCCACCACCGCCTCTCCTGGAACCAGCAGCACTGTGCCGTCCATCAGCACCTCCTCCCCAGTGATCACAGGAGGACCCTCAGCCCCTGCTCCAGTCCAAGCCCCTGCTCCAGTCCCAGCCCTAACTCTAGAAGAGCACCCCCTAATAGAGGGGGGGCTGATAGCGAAGGACCTGGGGCACATCCTTACTGTCCTTAAGTATCAGCTAGATCGATACAGAAGACTCCCTGTGGTCGCCACATGCCTCACCGGAGAGGAATACACGCGCCAGTGGCAGGAGAGGGGTGAGAAGGAGAGGGCCGAGGCAGAGGAGAAAGAGCGTTGGGCAGCCCTCAGAACACAGAGGGCACAGGAGAGGGCTGCCATGGATATGACCATTGACGCCATCGCCTCTACTGGACCCCCTGCTGGAACCACTCCTGACAGCTGCATCACCACTGCCAATGCCTCCCAGTGTGCAACCTGTAGGAGCCGCCGGAGTCCACAGCTGCAGAAGAAGGCTACGTGCCTACTCTCCCGGCCACACCATCGTCGGCCCCTCAACCCCACCATTACAAACACCAGCTCCTCCAAGCCATCGTCAGCGGTTTTGTCCACCACCACCACGATGCACACCACTCCCCCTGTCTGTCACCACCAACATGGCCTCCTCTGGACCAACTGCCTCCTCCGTCTCCCCTGGTCACACCACCATAGCAGCCTCGTCTGGTGTCCCTGCCCCCTGCAATTTGAATACAGCCACCTCCACAGGTAAACACATGTTAAATTACAAAAAAATGACTTATCACTCTCAGGTACTTCATAATCTGTTTTTCTCTCTCTCAGTTATATCAATTACTATTGTTGTTGAAGAACTTCTACATTTTGCAAAACCATATTAATCAATTTTTATTATTATTAATTTTTTTATAAAAGAAGACACCACCTGCTGTGCTCGCTGCAGGGAGCATGATCCGCCTGCAAGCTCCCCTCAGGAGTGTAGATCCGAGGTGCCATGGGTGTGCTGTGACTTCTGCCAGCACTGGTTCCCAGCAGGTGTGTTCAGTGGGATCAAGAGGTAGCGGTGGAGCTGGATTTTTATTGTGATTTTTGTGACAATATAGGGATGGAGGTCGAGATTTAATTGTTTTAATCCAAACGAGCTTCAATGCCATACAACAATCCTTCAGTAGCCTCCAACTGCTCTTAAACACTAGTAAAACTAAATGCATGCTTTTCAATCGAACGCTGCTAGCACCCGCCCACCCGACTAGAATCACCACTCTCGACGAGTCTGACCTAGAGTATGTGGACAACTACAAATATCTAGGTGTCTGGTTAGACTGTAAACTCAACTTCCAGACTCACATAAAGAATCTCCAATCCAAAGTTAAATCTAGAATCGGCTTCCTATTTCGCAACAAAGCCTCCTTCACTCATGCTGCCAAACATGCCCTCGTAAAACTGACTATCCTACCGATCCTTGACTTCGCGATGTCATTTACAAAATAGCCTCCAACACTCTACTCAGCAAATTGGATGTAGTCTATCACAGTGCCATCCGTTTTGTCTCCAAAGCCCCATACACTACCCACCACTGTGACCTGTACGCTCTTGTTGGCTGGTCCTCACTACATGTTCGTCGTCAAACCCACTGGCTCCAGGCCATCTATAAATCACTGCTAGGCAAATCCCCGCCTTATCTTAGCTCATTGGTCACCATAGCAGCACCCACCCGTAGTCTGCGCTCCAGCAGGTATATCTCTCTGGTCATTCCCAAAGCCAACACCTCCTTTGGCCGCCATTCCTTCCAGTTCTCTGCTGCCAATGACTGGAACGAATTGCAAAAATCTCTGAAGCTGGAGACTCTTATCTCCCTCAATAACTTTAAGCATCAGTTGTCAGAGCACCTTACCGATCACTGCACCTGTACACAGCCCATCTGAAATTAGCCCACCCAACTACCTCATCCCTATATTGTTATTTATTTTGCTCTTTTGCACCCCAGTATCTCTATTTGCACATAATCTCTTGCACATCTAGCATTCCAGTGTTAATACTATTGTAATTATTCTGCACTATAGCCTATTTATTGCCTTACCTCCATAACTTGCTACATTTGCACACACTGTATATATATTTTCTGTTGTATTTCTGACTTTATGTTTTTTTTTTTTACCCCATATGTAACTCTGTGTTGTTTTTATTGCACTACTTTGCTTTATCTTGGCCAGGTCGCAGTTGTAAATGAGAACCTGTTCTCAACTGGCTTACCTGGTTAAATAAAGGTGAAAAAAAAAAAAAAAAAAAAAAAAAGTTTGTTTGGTTTGTGTTCACATTAAATTATTTATTTGTACAAAAAAATAAAATGTCTAAAATATAATCTATATATTTATTGAACCCATTTTGTGTATTTCTTCCTTTACTTTCCAAGTGCACCTCTGCAACACAAACTCCAACAGTGTTTGCATTGTTTATGTCAATGCACATTACTGAAATTAAAGTTTTATTTGATGTAAATTATTAAGACTCATATTTTAGTATTCAACTGTTATCTACTTTCTCAAAACATAAAATTAATCTGTAAAACAAATGATGAGACATTATTTGGTTACAACACTGAATATGTTGGTGAAGAACAATTTTTTAAGAGTCCACAGGAGGGCGCACCGGGCTACGCAATGGAAAATTGACAGGCAAGTCATTATTTCTCACCGGAAGGCTAGCCAACTAGTCAACTATCTAGTAAACACTTCGGGTACGTGGGTGGTGTCTCTTTTTTGAACAAAATTAAACGGATATATCTTGTAATTGAACAAAATAGTAAGGTGGCCAATAACTGGGGGCTGTATGCCGATAATACGGGACATATTTTTTTGCTAAACCGCTTATCAAAAAGCTGATAATAGTAGTATTTCCACTGAAATGTCAAACTTGCTCATTGCTAACCCGTTAGCTAACATTTTTACGACACCAATAATCACAAAACTTTGATGGCTTGATCACAAGATAACACTGTTGAAGGTAATATATTTCTTAAACGCTGCTGAATATGCCGATAATACGGGGTTCCACGCTAGCTACACACAATAGGAGTCCCTGGAGCATATCTGTAGTCAAAACTTGAAATCCCCATTCTACCCTCTCTCCCTCTCTCTTTCTCAGCACACTTCACTGAATTGTTTAGCAACATTGTACATTATTATCCCAGTCTCCTAAAGCACGTTATTATCATGGCACATTGTTATTATTCTTCCAGTAATTTTCACCTTGACAATATTCTGCTGGAAGCCCTTCACAAGTGTGCACACACAAATAAATATACACGACTACACGCACACACACACACTCTCACACACAAACTTATCAGAAACAGTGTGTTTGACATGGAGCGAGCAGAGGGACCACAACAGCAGGGAAATACACCCATCTACCGCTCAGCGGGGAAAATGAAACAAGACAAAACAACTCTTTCACAAAACACACACACTTATGCGCGCACACACACACACACACACACAGCTGCTTTCAGACTCCCCCTGGCTTATAGCAGTGTGATGGAAAAGCGTACTACAGAACATGACAAAAGCACAGTGTGGATTTGGTAGGGGGGTATTTCTGTATAAGACCTGTGACTGTGTTTCAGTGTCGAGAGAGAGAGATAACAATGATCACAGTGAGTCACTGAGACAGCTGTAGATATGCTGAACAACACAACTCAGTGGAGCTTGTTGCTATGAACATTTCTAAAGAATGACCAGTCCCGTAAGTGGGAGCCTGCTATGTTTGCAAGTGTGTGTGTCCCTCAGGAATCGACAGACAAACATAGATACACTGAGTATACAAAACATTAGGAACACCTGCATTTTCCATGACATATAGACTGAATAGGTGAATCCAGGTGAAAGCTATGATCCTTTATTGATGTCATTGTTAAATCCACTTCAATCAGTTGTAGATGAAGGGGAGGAGACGGGTTAAATAATAATTTTTAAGCCTTGAGACAATTGAGACATGGATTGTGTATGTGTGCCATTCAGAGGGTGAATGGGCAAGACAAAATATTTAAGTGCCTTTGAACGGGGTATGGTAGTAGGTGCCAGGCGCACCGGTTTGTGTCAAGAACTGCAACACTGCTGGGTTTTTCACGCTCAACAGTTTCCCGTGTGTATCAAGAATGGTCCAGCACCCAAAGGACATCCAGCCAACTTGACACAACTGTGGGTAGCATTGGAGTCAACATGGGCCAGCATCCCTGTGGAATGCTTTTGACACCTTGTAACCTTGTACAGTCGTGGTCAAAAGTTTTGAGAATGACACAAGTATTGGTCTTCACAAAGTTCGCTGCTTCAGTGTTATGAGATATATTTGTCAGATGGGGGGGGGGCACTCCGGTACCGCTTGCCGTGCGGTAGCAGAGAGAACAGTCTACGACTAGGGTAGCTTGAGTCTTTTTTTTTTTTAGGGCCTTCCTCTGACACCGCCTGGTATAGAGGTCCTGGATGGCAGGAAGCTTGACCCCAGTGATGTACTGGGCCGTACGTACTACCCTCTGTAGTGCCTTGCGGTCGGAGGCCGAGCGATTGCCATCCAGGCGGTGATGCAACCAGTCAGGATGCTCTCGATGGTGCAGCTGTAGAACTTTTTGAGGATCTGAGGACCCATGCCAAATCTTTTCAGTCTCCTGAGGGGGAATAGGTTTGGTCGTGTCCTCTTCACGACTGTCTTGGTGTGTTTGGACCATGATAGTTCGTTGGTGATGTGGACACCAAGGAACTTGAAGCTCTCAACCTGTTCCACTACAGCCCCATCGATGAGAATGGGGGCGTGCTCAGTCCTCTTCATGGCTGTGTTCTTAGACAAAATTGTGAGTGAGCCCCCTCCCTTGACTGAGAAGCAACCCCACACATGAATGGTCTCAGGATGCTTTACTGTTGGCATGACACAGGACTGATGGTAGCGCCATCAAGGTGTTTTCCGAATGCAACAATCGGAAAGGGGATTCATCAGAGAAAATGACTTTACCCCAGTCCTCAGCAGTCCAATCCCTGTACCTTTTGCAGAATATCAGTCTGTCCCTTTTTCCTGGAGAGAAGTGGCTTCTTTGCTGCCCTTCTTGACACCAGGCCATCCTCCAAAAGCATTCGCCTCACTGTGCGTGCAGATGCACTCACACCTGCCTGCTGCCATTCCTGAGCAAGCTCTGCACTGGTGGTGCCCCGATCCTGCAGCTGAATCAACTTTAGGAGACGGTCCTGGCGCTTGCTGGACTTACTTGGGCGCCCTGACGTATGCACTCACTAACTGTAAGTCGCTCTGGATAAGAGCGTCTGCTAAATTACTAAAATGTAATGATGGCAGCTGGTCCTTTTGTGGCAGGGCTGAAATGCAGTGGACATGTTTTTTGGGGATTAAGTTCATTTTCATGGCAAAGAGGGACTTTGCAATTAATTGCAATTCATCTGATCACTCTTCATGACATTCTGGAGTATATGAAAATTTCCATCATCAAAACTAAGGCAGCAGACTTTGTGAAAATTAGTATTTGTGTCATTCCCATAGGGCGGCGCACAATTGGCCCAGCGTCGTCCGGGTTTGGCTGGTGTAGGCCGTCATTGTAAATAAGAATTTGTTCTTAACTGACTTGCCTAGTTAAATAAAGGTAAAATAAATAAATAAAATAAATTCTCAAAACTTTTGACCACGACTGTAGTGTCCATGCCCGACGAATTGAGACTGTTCTGAGGGGGGTGCAACTCAATATTAGGAAGGTGTTCTTAATGTTTGGTGTAGAGAGAGACAGAGAGACTGAGCAGGGGAGGTGAGATCGATCCAGACGCTGTATTTAATGAGAGACATGCCCAAACTAGACTGTAGTTTACGTGATGACAGTGGGCTGTGTGTGTGTGTGTGTGTGTGTATGGCGTGTGTGTGTGAGAGAGAGAGAGAGAGAGAGAGAGAGAGAGAGAGAGAGAGAGAGAGAGAAAATGGAGAGGGAGAAAAGAGAGAGACAGAGAGACAGACAGAGTGAAAGAAAGAGAGAGAGAGAGAGAGAGAGAGAGAGAGAGAGAGAGACACTCATCCACAGGAGTACGGTATCTGCTCCTGGACAACAATTTATCTACAGGGGCTGAAGTTAAAGCAATACTCTGGGAGCTATGGGGAGTTGTTTTGTTAGGGTGTGTGTGTGTGTGTGTGTGTGTGTGTTTAGTGAGCCGTCTCTGTCTCCGCTCTGCTAGCTGCAGCTGACATCACTTTGCTTATCTCTTCTGTAGACACATGAAAGGCAAACGAGGCAGAACACCCCCCCCGTGTCTTTCCCTCGCTCTCTTGTCCCCGTGGAACAGAGCAGAGCTGGGCGCAAAATAAGAGAAGGGGGAGGGAAACGAGGGCAAATATGGAAAAGGGTTATTCGCAACCATTTCCCTTTCTCAAAAAAGAGAGGCATCAGTGTCACGATCGTCTGAGGAAACGGACCAATACGCAGAGCGTGGAGTGAACATGATGACTTTATTTAAATAAAAGCAACCACGAAAACAACAAACAAATGACGATAGTGAAGTCCACAGTGGCAATGACTGTACAGGAACAAAAACCCACAAAACCAACAAGAAAACATACAGATTAAATATGGCTCCCAATCAGAGATAACGAGCCGACAGCTGACACTCGTTACCTCCGATTGGGAGTCATAGACCAAACCTAGAAATGAACCCAACAGAAAGGCAAACCTAGAAATACACACAACAGAACTACCAACATCGAAATACACCCAAAATACCCAACAAAACAAAATACACCCTGGCTCAAATATCAAAGTCCATGGAGCCAGAGTGTCACAGTACCCCCCCCTAAAGGTGCGAACTCCGGGCGCACCAGCATACAGTCTAGGGGAGGGTCTGGGTGGGCGTCTGTCCATGGTGGCGGCTCTGGCCCAGGTCGTGGTCCCCACCCCACCTTAGTCACTATCCGCTTCCGTAGCCCCTTCCACATGACCACCCCCCAACTAAACCCCACTGGATTAAGGGGCGGCACCGGACTAAGGGGCAGCACCGGACTAAGGGGCAGCACCGGACTAAGGGACAGTACCTGACTAGCTGGTTCTGGCGGATCCTGGCTGGACGGCTCTGGCGGATCCTGGCTGGACGGCTCTGGCGGATCCTGGCTGGCGGAAGGCTCTGGCTGATCCTGTCTGGCGGAAGGCTCTGGCTGATCCTGTCTGGCGGAAGGCTCTGGCTGATCCTGTCTGGCGGAAGGCTCTGGCTGATCCTGTCTGGCGGAAGGCTCTGGCTGATCCTGTCTGGCGGAAGGCTCTGGCTGATCCTGTCTGGCGGAAGGCTCTGGCTGATCCTGTCTGGCGGAAGGCTCTGGCTGATCCTGTCTGGCGGAAGGCTCTGGCTGATCCTGTCTGGCGGAAGGCTCTGGCTGCTCCTGTCTGGCGGAGAGCTCTAGCGGCTCCGGTCTGGCGGACGGCTCTGAAGGCTCATGGCAGACGGGCGGCTTTGCAGGCTCAGTACAGACGGGCAGTTCCTGCGGCGCTTGGCAGACGGACAGTTCAGACGGCGTTGGGCAGACGGGCAGTTCAGGCGCCGTTGGGCAGACGGGCAGTTCAGACGGCATTGGGCAGACGGACAGTTCAGGCCCCGTTGGGCAGACGGCAGACTCTGGCCGTCTGAGGCGCATCGTAGGCCTGGTGCGTGGTGCCGGAACAGGAGGTACCGGGCTGAGGACACGCATCTCAGGGCTAGTGCGGAGAGAAGCAACAGGGCATGCTGGACCCTGGGAACGCACATAACGCCTAGTGCGGAGAGCCGGAACAGGGCATGCTGGACCCTGGGGACTCACATAACGCCTAGTGCGGAGAGCCGGAACAGGGCATGCTGGACCCTGGGGACTCACATAACGCCTAGTGCGGGGAGAAGGAACAGGGCATGCTGGACCCTGGGGACGCACATAAGGCCTAGTGCGGAGAGCCGGAACAGGGCATGCTGGACCCTGGGGACTCACATAACGCCTAGTGCGGAGAGCCGGAACAGGGCATGCTGGACCCTGGGGACTCACATAACGCCTAGTGCGGAGAGCCGGAACAGGGCATGCTGGACCCTGGGGACTCACATAACGCCTAGTGCGGAGAGCCGGAACAGGGCATGCTGGACCCTGGGGACTCACATAACGCCTAGTGCGGAGAGCAGCAACAGGACGCACAGGACTCGGGGAACACACAGGAGGCTTGGTGCGTGGTGTAGGCACTGGTGGTACTGGGCTGGAGCGAGGAGGTGGTACCGGAAATACCGGACCGTGCAGGCGTACTGGCTCCCTTGAGCACTGAGCCTGCCCAACCTTCCCTGGGTTGATGCTCCCCGTCGCCCGACCAGTACGGGGAGGTGTAATAACCCGCACCGGCCTATGTGGGCGAACCGGGAACACCATGCGCAAGGCTGGTGCCATGTACGCCGGCCCGAGGAGACGCACTGGTGACCAGCTGCGTGGGACCGGCTTCATGACATCCGGCTCAACACTCAATCTAGCCCGGCCGATACGTGGAGCTGGACTGTACCGAACCGGGCTATGCCTGCGTACAGGAGACACCATGCGCTCAACTGCGTAACACGGTGTCTGCCCGTACTCTCGCTCTCCACGGTCAGTCCAGGGAGTAGGCGCAGGTCTCCTACCTGACTTCGCCACACTCCCTCTTAGCCCCCCAAGAAATTCTTGGGTAGTACCCACAGGCTTCCAGTCTTGCCTCCGTGCTGCCTCCTCATATCGCCGCCTCTCGGCTTTAGCTGCCTCCAGCTCTTCACGAGGACGGCGATATTCTCCCGGTTGTGCCCAAGGCCCCTTACCATCCAGAATCTCCTCCCATGTCCATGAATCCTTTATGGGTGGATATAAATCCTGTGTAGGTGGATCCTGTTGCCGCTTGACACGCCGCTTGGTCCTTTTATGGTGGGTTTTTCTGTCACGATCGTCTGAGGAAACGGACCAATACGCAGCGCGTGGAGTGAACATGATGACTTTATTTAAATAAAAGCAACCACGAAAACAACAAACAAATGACGATAGTGAAGTCCACAGTGGCAATGACTGTACAGGAACAAAAACCCACAAAACCAACAAGAAAACATACAGATTAAATATGGCTCCCAATCAGAGATAACGAGCCGACAGCTGACACTCGTTACCTCCGATTGGGAGTCATAGACCAAACCTAGAAATGAACCCAACAGAAAGGCAAACCTAGAAATACACACAACAGAACTACCAACATCGAAATACACCCAAAATACCCAACAAAACAAAATACACCCTGGCTCAAATATCAAAGTCCATGGAGCCAGAGTGTCACAATCAGCCAAGGCTGTCAGATCAGCATTTTTGAAGAAGCTGACCAGAGCAACACATCAAACAGTCAACTTATTCAATAATGGAACTGTATTGATACAAGGCAATGATTCAAGCCTCCAGGCTTTTGAGAATGTGTTTGCTACCCTAAAAGTAGAAGCTGAACTCATCTCAGAAGCTGAGGAAAAGGTAAAGGAGGGAGATGATGGAGGAGAGCAGGCCCCAACACCCCCAACAGCCTCTGTGACCCAGCAAGAAGCCCTCGGTGTCCCGCTACCTACCTCACCTGCAGCAGACAGAGCCAAGAACATGCCTACAACACCAAGAACACCTGCTATGCAACGTTTCCACAACACCCTCTCTCTAGTTGAAGCAGAGGTCATAGAACTCAGAGAGAACAAACTTCAAGAGGATGACACTAAAATAAGCAGTGAAACAGTTCAGGGAAGAGAGCAGAGCATCGATTGCTAAATTATAAAGCAGAATGGACAAACTGAGTCAGACAAATTATGACCTCAGGGACCATCTGAGCACAACAAGAGAAGAGCTAGAGCAGAGAGAGAGGTACATTGACACCCTCAACCAGTAGCTAGTCATTATGTCCTCTGCATCTAGAGAACATGTCCACCAGCTTGGTACCACACAGGCAGAACCTGAGACCAGCATAACCAGCATGGCCTCCACCACACAGCCTGATGACACTGCACCAGCCTCCCAGTCTGCTCTAGCCCAGGTCAACCTACCAGCCTCCCAGTCTGCTCCACCCAGACAACCACCCACAACTGCAATCCTTATCGATTCAAATGGGAAGTTCTTGGTCCAGGAAAGATTATTCCCTAGACACGAGGTGTATAAATTCTGGTGTCCTGCAACTGAGAGTGCAATGCAGCTACTCAATCAGACCAGGATTGACACCCCTGACAACATCATCATCCACACTGGCACAAACGACCTTCATGCCAAAGGTGAAAATGTATCTGGGGCAGTGAGAAGAGCGGCAGAGCGGGCACAGGCTATGTTCCCAACAACCAATATAGTTGTGTCCACCCTCCTACCAAGAAAATACTTCCCAGGACAGTTGATCGACAAAATAAATCAACAGATGACTGTGGACTGTGCCTTACTGCTCAACGTCAGAATGGCTCACCATCCCACTCTAACATCTGAACACTTATACGACAATGTACACCTTGATCAGGTCAGTGTCAGAAGCTTTGCTAAGGACCTAAAGGATGCAACACTTGGCAGGGACCCACACACCCATCACCCCAGCAGCAGCGGCCCCCTGCTCCACTTTCTGAAACACCCACCATCCCCAGGAGAGAAGAGCCAGACACAGCTTATTACAGCACAGCTCTACAAGACCAGGCCCACCACAGCACAGATTTACCAGACCAGACCTGCCTCAGGACAGCATGACCAGACACAACACAGCACAACTAGACCCGGCCCATCACAACACAGCTCTACTAGACCCAGCCCATCACAACACAGCTCTACTAGACCCGGCCCATCATAACACAGCTCTACTAGACATGGCCCATCACAACACAGCTCTACTAGACCCGACCCATCACAAAACAGCTCTACTAGACTCGGCCCATCACAACACAGCTCTACTAGACCCGACCCATCACAAAACAGCTCTACTAGACTCGGCCCATCACAACACAGCTCTACTAGACCCGGCCCATCACAACACAGCTCTACTAGACCCGGATCTGTGCCTCGACACAATCCTGTCTCGGAACTCTAAGGACAATTCCTTCGACCTCATGGCTTGGTTTTTGTTCTGACATGCACTGTCAACTGTGGGACCTTATATAGACAGGTGTGTGCCTTTCCAAATCATGTCCAATCAATTGAATTTACCACAGGTGGACTCCAAACAAGTTGTAGTAACATCTCACGGATGATCAATGGAAACAGGATGCACCTGAGCTCAATTTTGAGTCTCATAGCAAAGGGTCTGAATACTTATGTAAATAAATAAGCCCTAAACAGAGAATATGAGTTGGCTGATATTCTCTACTCTGTCAGAGATACGAAGCAGAGACAGATCCTTACCAAGTACAGGCTGAGTGACCACCAACTGGCAATAGAAACCGGCAGACATGGCTACCCAAAGAGACATGGCTACCCAAAGAGGAGTGTGTATGTGGTCACTGCACGACAGGGGAGGTAGAAACAGAGATGCACTTTCTCCTTTACTGTGAGAAATACTCCTCACCAAGAGATTCATTATTCACAAAAATTACTACATTTATTCCAAATGTTAACTTATTAAACTATACAAAAAAATACTCATGGGCGAAGGAGCAACGACTACTCTTGCAGCCAAATACATGTATGTATTTACCTGCCATAGCCTGAGGGACACTGAATAATAACATCTGCACAGTAAGCAGTAACTTACTTATTATTAGTATTATTGTTATTACTATTATTATTATTATTGTTGTGATTATTATTCCAAATAGTAGTTTTACGGGTAGTAGGGGTGATGGTAATGATAGCAGTTTAATGATGGTGGTGGTAGTAGTAGTAGCAATGATGATGGTAGTTGTAGTACTGATGTAATGGTGAGGATGACAGTTAGTTATACAGTGGGGAAAAAAAGTATTTAGTCAGCCACCAATTGTGCAAGTTCTCCCACTTAAAAAGATGAGAGAGGCCTGTAATTTTCATCATAGGTACACGTCAACTATGACAGACAAATTGAGGGAAAAAAATCCAGAAAATCACATTGTAGGATTTTTAATGAATTTATTTGCAAATGATGGTGGAAAATAAGTATTTGGTCACCTACAAACAAGCAAGATTTCTGGCTCTCACAGACCTGTAACTTCTTCTTTAAGAGGCTCCCTCTGTCCTCCACTCATTACCTGTATTAATGGCACCTGTTTGAACTTGTTATCAGTATAAAAGACACCTGTCCACAACCTCAAACAGTCACACTCCAAACTCCACTATGGCCAAGACCAAAGAGCTGTCAAAGGACACCAGAAACAAAATTGTAGACCTGCACCAGGCTGGGAAGACTGAATCTGCAATAGGTAAGCAGCTTGGTTTGAAGAAATAAACTGTGGGAGCAATTATTAGGAAATGGAAGACATACAAGACCACTGATAATCTCCCTCGATCTGGGGCTCCACGCAAGATCTCACCCTGTGGGGTCAAAATGATCACAAGAACGGTGAGCAAAAATCCCAGAACCACACGGGGGACCTAGTGAATGACCTGCAGAGAGCTGGGACCAAAGTAACAAAGCCTACCATCAGTAACACACTACGCCGCCAGGGACTCAAATCATGCAGTGCAAGATGTGTCCCCCTGCTTAAGCCAGTACATGTCCAGGCCCGTCTGAAGTTTGCTAGAGTGCATTTGGATGATCCAGAAGAGGATTGGGAGAATGTCATATGGTCAGATGAAACCAAAATATAACTTTTTGGTAAAAACTCAATTCGTCGTGTTTGGAGGACAAAGAATGCTGAGTTGCATCCAAAGAACACCATACCTACTGTGAAGCATGGGGGTGGAAACATCATGCTTTGGGGCTGTTTTTCTGCAAAGGGACCAGGACGACTGATCCGTCGTAAAGGAAAGAATGAATGGGGCCATGTATCATGAGATTTTGAGTGAAAACCTCCTTCCATCAGCAAGGGCATTGAAGATGAAACGTGGCTGGGTCTTTCAGCATGACAATGATCCCAAACACACCGCCCGGGCAACGAAGGAGTGGCTTCGTAAGAAGCATTTCAAGGTCCTGGAGTGGCCTAGCCAGTCTCCACATCTCAACCCCATAGAACATCTTTGGAGGGAGTTGAAAGTCCGTGTTGCCCAGCGACAGCCCCAAAACATCACTGCTCTAGATGAGATCTGCATGGAGGAATGGACCAAAATACCAGCAACAGTGTGTGAAAACCTTGTGAACACTTACAGAAAACGTTTGACCTGTGTCATTGCCAACAAAGGGTATATAACAAAGTATTGAGAAACTTTTGTTATTGACCAAATACTTATTTTCCACCATCATTTGCAAATAACTTCATTAAAAATCCTACAATGTGATTATCTGGATTTTTTTTTCTCATTTTGTCTGTCATAGTTGACGTGTACCTATGATGAAAATTACAGGCCTCTCTCATCTTTTTAAGTGGTAGAACTTGCACAATTGGTGGCTGACTAAATACTTTTTTTCCCCACTGTAAGTTAGTTATAGTTTCATTTTCCATGTTTAGCTTTTTATATTTATTATATTTCTACTATTGACTGTTACCATTTTATTGTTGTTATTATTATTATTTTTAATTATTATCATTTATTACCATTTTATATTATTATTCTTCATTATTATTACAATGTACAGTACCAGTCAAAAGTTTGGACACACCTACTCATTCAAGTGTTTTTCTTTATTTGTACTATTTTCTACATTGTAGAATAATAGTGAAGACTAAGGAGGGGTTACAGCAGCATCTAGATCATCTGCACAGCTTCTGTCAGACCTGGGTCTGACCATTAATCTAAAACAAACAAATATAATGATATTCCAAAAAAGGTCAGGAAATCAGGATGACAAATATAAATTATATTTGGACACAGTTCTATTAGAACACACCTAAAACCACACGTATCTAGGACTAAATATCAGCAACACTGGTAGCTTTCACATGGCTGTGAATGAGCTGAGAGACAAAGCAAGAAGAGCATTCTATGCCATTAAAAGGAATATTAAAATCGAAATTCCAGAATCTGGCTCAAAATGTTCCAATCAGATATAGAACCAATTGCTCTATATGGCAGCGAAGTATGGGGTCCGCTCTCTAATAATGAATTTACCAAATGGGACAAACATCCAATCGAAATACTGCATGCAGAGTTTTGCAAGACTGTATTGCAAGTGCAAAGAAAAACTCAAAATAATGCATGTAGAGCAGAATTGGAACAATACCCCCTCCTTTTTCGAATATAAAAAAGAGCCATCAAATTTTACAACCATCTAAAAACAATTGACCCCAAAACATTCCATCACACAGCTCTACTATGTCAAGAGATTAAACAAGAGAAGAGTCCCCTCAGCCAGCTGGTTCTGAGTCTCAGTTCACTAACCCAAACCAACCTCATAGAGCCTCAGACAGCACTCAGAAAATCTGGCCCAACCAAATCATCACAAAGCAAAAATAAAAATATATCACCTGTTGGAAAGACACCACAAAAAATCAAAGTAAACTTCAATGCTATTTGGCTCTAAACAGACAGTACATGGTGGCAGACTATATGACCACTGTGACTGATAGAAAACTGAGGAAAACAATGACTAGTTACAGACTCAGTGAGCACAGTCTGGCTATAGAGACCGGTCGTCACAGGCAAACCTGGCTGCCCAGAGAGGACAGGCTGTGCTCACTCTGCTCCCGGGGAGAGGTAGAGACAGAGCTGCATTTCCTTTTACACTGTGACAAATACTCAGACCTAAGATAATCTATCTTTCCCAAAATTATCATTCAGTACAAAGAATTTGAAACTATAAAAGTGGAAGAAAACATCCAAATGTATTGGGTGAAAAGCCCAAATGTGCAATTTTGCCAGCCAAATATGTGTCCTCCTGCCACAACCTGAGGGACAGCCAGTGAAAAGGGTAATGTAATGTCAATAATATTTCCTGTTTTGTTTTGGCTTTCATACCACGTCATGTGTCTTCTCAGTCATGTTGAGACTGGTCGACTACTATTGCTATAATGTATTATTATTGTCATTAATATTGTTCTTGTAATTGCTGTTAATGGTAATCCCATTTTCACTACTACTATTGGTCCCACCATTTTTGTTATACAGTGGGGAAAAAAAGTATTTAGTCAGCCACCAATTGTGCAAGTTCTCCCACTTAAAAAGATGAGAGAGGCCTGTAATTTTCATCATAGATACACGTCAACTATGACAGACAAATTGAGAATATTTTTCCAGAAAATCACATTGTAGGATTTTTAATGAATTTATTTGCAAATTATGGTGGAAAATAAGTATTTGGTCACCTACAAACAAGCACGATTTCTGGTTCTCACAGACCTGTAACTTCTTCTTTAAGAGGCTCCTCTGTCCTCCACTTGTTACCTGTATTAATGGCACATGTTTGAACTTGTTATCAGTATAAAAAGACACCTGTCCACAACCTCAAACAATCACACTCCAAACTCCACTATGGCCAAGACCAAAGAGCTGTCAAAGGACACCAGAAACAAAATTGTAGACCTGCACCAGGCTGGGAAGACTGAATCTGCAATAGGTAAGCAGCTTGGTTTGAAGAAATCAACTGTGGGAGCAATTATTAGGAAATGGAAGACATACAAGACCACTGATAATCTCCCTCGATCTGGGGCTCCACGCAAGATCTCACCCCGTGGGTCAAAATGATCACAAGAACGGTGAGCAAAAATCCCAGAACCACATGGGGGGGACCTAGTGAATGACCTGCAGAGAGCTGGGACCAAAGTAACAAAGCCTACCATCAGCAACACACTACGCTGCCAGGGACTCAAATCCTGCAGTGCGAGACGTGTCCCCCCTGCTTAAGCCAGTACATGTCCAGGCCCGTCTGAAGTTTGCTAGAGTGCATTTGGATGATCCAGAAGAGGATTGGGAGAATGTCATATGGTCAGATGAAACCAAAATATAACTTTTTGGTAGAAACTCAACTCGTCGTGTTTGGAGGACAAAGAATGCTGAGTTGCATCCAAAGAACACCATACCTACTGTGAAGCATGGGGTGGAAACATCATGCTTTGGGGCTGTTTTTTCTGCAAAGGGACCAGGACGACTGATCCGTGTAAAGGAAAGAATGAATGGGGCCATGTATCGTGAGATTTTGAGTGAAAACCTCCTTCCATCAGCAAGGGCATTGAAGATGAAACGTGGCTGGGTCTTTCAGCATGACAATGATCCCAAACACACCGCCCGGGCAACGAAGGAGTGGCTTCGTAAGAAGCATTTCAAGGTCCTGGAGTGGCCTAGCCAGTCTCCAGATCTCAACCCCCATAGAAAATCTTTGGAGGGAGTTGAAAGTCCGTGTTGCCCAGCGACAGCCCCAAAACATCACTGCTCTAGAGGAGATCTGCATGGAGGAATGGGCCAAAATACCAGCAACAGTGTGTGAAAACCTTGTGAAGACTTACAGAAAACGTTTGACCTGTGTCATTGCCAACAAAGGGTATATAACAAAGTATTGAGAAACTTTTGTTATTGACCAAATACTTATTTTCCACCATAATTTGCAAATAAATTCATTAAAATCCTACAATGTGATTTTCTGGAATTTATTTTCTCATTTTGTCTGTCATAGTTGACATGTACCTATGATGAAAATTACAGGCCTCTCTCATCTTTTTAAGTGGGAGAACTTGCACAGTTGGTGGCTGACTAAATACTTTTTTCCCCCACTGTATACTTACTATCTACACCTTATGGACAGAGTTAATTTTACAATAATTCTATATCTATATATATATATATATATATATATATATATTTTTGCTCCTGAACTTCTTCTACTCTCAACCTCTCCGATCATTTTCATGATGTCCATCCGGTTTGCTTCTAAATGTGTCACGGTTTACTAAGCCAGAACCCAGAAGCAGACCAGGACAAGGTACGTTGAGACAAAGGTGAGTGTTTATTTAATAGATTCCCGAGTGAGGCTGAATAATCCAGGGAACAGAGCCGGGTGGCGTGGATGGGTTGTTGAGGGTGCAGTGGTAGGTCCAGTAATGGCTCGGCAGCCGCCGACCATCAGGCAGAGGTTGGGTGAAGGTTCCGGGTGAGAGACTGCAGACAGAACAAAACAGAGGTAAGTACACAGCAAGTCAACAAGGTGCAAAACAACAAAACTAACGCTAGATGTTCCAAGGCTGATACACGGACAAACATACTGTTCATGGCTAACGATCCGGCAGGGGAATGGATGTTAGGCCAGAGCCTAAGAAGGGTGATGATCAGGACCAGGTGTGCAGATTGCTGATGGGATGCAGGTGCGGAAATCAAGAGAGCTCCCCGGAGTGTTCCAGAACCCTCGGGGAAACTGGAGATCACGAGCAGAAAAACTAGTCCACAGACAGGACCCGACTCAGACTGCCGGGATCGTTACAGTACCCCCCTCCGACGAACGCCACCGGGCGGACTCCCGGAGCGCCAGGATGGAGGCGGTGGAAGTCACGGATGAGGTCAGCATCTAGGATCTGTCGCCGCGGAATCCAACTCCTCTCTTCAGGACCATACCCACTCCCAGTCCACGAGATACTGGAAACCCCGGCCCCGCCGTCTGGAATCCATGATGCGCCGCACCGTGTAGGGCAGGACCACCTCCGATCATCCGAGGAGGAGGAGGAGGAGGCGGAGGAGGCAACAGAGGACTGAGGAAAACAGGCTTGAGGCAGGAGACATGAAAGGTGGGATGGACTCTGAGCGTCCTCGGGAGTTTGAGTCGAACTGCCACCGGATTGATCACCTTCTCCACCACAAACGGACCAATGAACTTGGTAACAACTTCCTAGACTCAGTCCGTAAAGGAAGATCCCGTGTAGCCAACCAGACCCTATCTCCGATGGTATAGGTGGGAGCGGGATCCGCGACGATTCGCCTGGAGCTGATACCGTCCGAAACTCTAAGGAGTGCCTTTCTGGCCCGATGCCAGGTCCGGTGGCAACGACGAATATGGGCCTGAACAGAAGGCACTGAGAGCTCCTTCTCCTGAGAAGGGAACAAGGGAGGTTGGTAGCCATACAGGCACTGGAAGGGAGACATCCCAGTGGCAGATGTAGGGAGAGTATTGTGGGCATACTCAACCCAAGGCAACTGAGAGACCCAGGAGGTGGGGTTGGAAGAAGCCAGGCAGCGTAGCGTGGATTCCATCTTCTGGTTGGCTCTCTCCGCCTGACCATTAGATTGGGGGTGAAAACCAGATGTGAGACTGACTGTAGCTCCAATGGCCAAACAGAAGGACTTCCAGACAGCAGAGGTAAACTGAGGGCCACGGTCGGAAACTTGATATCACTGGGCAAACCGTGGACCCTGAAAACCTCCCTCAACCAGGATCTCGGACGTCTCCGAGGCAGAGGGAAGCTTGGCAATTGGCACAAAGTGGGCGAACTTGCTGAATCTGTCCACGATAGTCAGAACGACCGTGTTCCCCTCAGAAGCCCGGGCAACCCAGTGACAAAGTCCAGGGCCAGATGCGACCATGGTCGCGGGGAATAGGAAGGGGGTGAAGTAGTCCAGAGCTGGGCCGATTGGTACTCTTATTCTGCGCACACACTGGACAGGCAGCAACATAACCCCGAGTATCCTCGGCCATGGCAGGCCACCAAAAACGTCTGCGAAGAAACGCCATCGTCCGAGCCACGCCAGGGTGACAAGCCATCTTGCTGGCGTGGGACCATTTGAGGACCGCAGGGACGAACCGACTCAGGCACAAACAACCGACCGGGTGGACCGTTACCGGGGACCGGGCTGCGTCCGAAGGGCCGCCATCACCTCCTCCCTCAATCTTCCACCTAACAGCTCCCACGACGCAGCTCCGGGGAGAATTGTCTCGGTCTTGGACCCACTCTCCTCCGTCTTGAGAACATCCGAGACAAGGCGTCCGCCTTGCCGTTCTTAGATCCAGGTCGGAACGTCAGGGAAAAATTGAATCGTCCGAAAAACAACGACCACCTGGCCTGACGGGAGTTGAGACGCTCAGCCGATTGCACGTAAGCAAGATTCTTGTGGTCAGTCCAGACAATAAACGGTTGCTCCGCCTCCAACCAGTGGCGCCACTCCTCCAAGGCAAGTTTCACCGCGAGAAGCTCCCGGTTACCCACATCGTAATTCCTCTCCGCAGGCGAAAGGCGACGAGTAGTAGGCGCAGGGATGGAGTTTACTGTCCGTGGAGCATCGCTGCGACAGGATGGCGCCAACTCCCACATCAGACGCGTCCACTTCAACGACGAACTGACGGGCCGTGTCCGGTTGAGAGAGAATCGGTGCGTTGGTGAATCGCCTCTTCAAATCCAGAAACGCTCGATCCGCCTCCGGATTCCACTTGAAGCTCCTGATACTGGAAGTCAAGGCAGTTAACGGAGCGGCCACACGGCTGTAATCCCGGATGAATCTGCGGTAGAAATTTGCAAACCCCAAAATCTCTGGAGCTGCAATCTCGTACCGGGCTGGGCCCATTCCAGAACCGCTCTAACCTTCTCCTGGTCCATCCTAATCTCTCCCCTGGAGATGATGTACCGAGAAAGGATGTCGTGTGGGCGTGAAACTCGCACTTCTCGGCCTTCACGAACAGGCGATTCTCCAACAATCGCTGCAGAACCTGCCGGACATGCTGGACGTGGTCGGAAGGTTCCTTCGAGAAGATCAGAATGTCATCCAGATAAACAAACACAAAGAGACCGATCATATCTCTCAGGACGCCGTTCACCATACTCTGGAATACCGCTGGAGCATTGGTCAGTCCAAACGGCATCACCTGATACTCGAGTGACCCATCGGTGTATTGAAACCCGTCAACCACTCGTCTCCCTCTCTGATCCGGACCATGTGATACGCATTGCGTAGGTCTAGCTTGGTGAACACCGTAGCACCCTGTAAGGAGTCGAAGGCAGAACTCATCAAGGGCAGGGGATACTTGTTCTTGACCGTGATGTCATTCAACCCCCGATAATCAATACACGGTCGAAGAGAGCCATCCTTCTTACCCACAAAGAAGAATCCTGCCCCCAGGGGTGATGACGAGGGACGAACGAGACCAGCAGCTAGGGACTCCTTGATGTAGGTCTCCAAAGCCTCACGTTCAGGGCGGGAGATACTGTATAACCTTCCCTTGGGGTAGACAGCTCCAGGGAACAGGTTGATGGCACAATCATATGGTCGGTGGGGAGGGAGTGACAGAGCCTTCTGCTTACTGAACACTTCCCCCAAATCGTGATATGTCTCGGGAACCAGGGACAAATCTGGGGGTTTAGCCTCAATCACCTGACTGGGAACCGAATGGGGACAGGCAGTCTTGAGACAGTTAGCATGACAATCAAGGCTCCAACTCGTTACCTTGCCCGTCACCCAATCGAACGTGGGATTGTGTTCCTTCAGCCAGGGGGTATCCAAGGACCAGAGGAACATGGGAAGACGGCAGAATGAAGAATGAAATCATCTCCGAATGATTCCCCGACAACAGCATCTTAACCGGTTCAGTCCTCATCGTATACGTGCCAGACTACTGCCGTTCAGAGTGGTCGCTTCAATGGCTTCCCGGCAATTGCTCCTTGGAAAGCCCCAGCTGTTCCACCAACTCGGCATCAAGAAAGCTTCCATCGGCACCTGAATCGATAAAAGCGTTAATCGCTAAGCTCTGATTCCTGTTCACAAGGGTAGCCGGGAAACGGGGGTCTGACAGAGGGTATTGAGAGGTCGAAACTGGCTCGCTAAAAGTCCTCCCAACTTTAGCGAGCCGCGCAGTTTGACGCACCGCCGGGAACAGGTGGCGAGGTAATGTCCCGAACCACCACAGTAGAGGCAACAGTTAGTCCTACGTCTGAGTTGGCGTTCCTCCTTGGTTAACCCGTGCCGCCCTACTTGCATTGGTTCCGAATCGGGAGACAGGACCTCTCCACTAATCCTGTGTGGTGGACGATGATCGACGTATTCTGGTCCAATCCCGACCCGACTGGAACCTGAGAAGCTGATCGATTGGACGGACCCCATTGCTTCTCCCTCCTTCGCTCTCGGACTCGATTATCCACCCGAATAGACAAGGCTACCAAGCTGTCCAGGTCACTAGGCTCGGGATAGGAGATCAACTCATCCTTGAGCTGCTCCGACAGACCCTGGTAAAGGCCGCTTGCAGAGACTCCTCATTCCACCCACTCTCCACAGCCAACGTCTTGAACTCGATCACGAAGTCGGCCACGCCAGCAGTTCCTTGGTGAAGCGAAAACAGGCGCCTAGCTGCGTCCCTCCCTCGGACGGAATGGTCGAAAAGCTTCCTCATCTCGGCCGTGAACCCCTGGTATGAAGCCATGCAGGGTCTTGTCGTTCCCAAACGGCTGAAGCCCACTCCAGCGCTCGACCACGCAGCAACTCAATCACAAAGGCTATCCTAGCCTTGTCTGTGGCATAAGAGTAGGGCTGTAGATCGAACACTAACCCACACTGCATAAGGAAAAGAAACGGCATCTTCCCAGCTCCCCCTCATATTTATCCGCGTCGGAACCTTGGGCTCACGGAAGGACACCGCTCCAGACGCGGCAGGCGAGATGGGTGAAACCGGTAGTGGATCCTCCACCGGAAACTTGCGCTGGTTCTGGACCTCCGTCAGACCGGTAGAAAGGTTCCGAACTGCCAACGCGATCTCCTGTAGCTCCGTGCTATGATGACCCAACATCTTCTCCTGATGGGTAATGGCATGGCGAACAGAGTCCAGGTCCGCTGGGTTCATTACTGGCCGGATCGTTCTGTCACGGTTTACTAAGCCAGAACCCAGAAGCAGACCAGGACAAGGTACGTTGAGACAAAGGTGAGTGTTTATTTAATAGATTCCCGAGTGAGGCTGAATAATCCAGGGAACAGAGCGGGTGGCGTGGATGGGTTGTTGAGGGTGCAGTGGTAGGTCCAGTAATGGCTCGGCAGCCGCCGACCATCAGGCAGAGGTTGGGTGAAGGTTCCGGGTGAGAGACTGCAGACAGAACAAAACAGAGGTAAGTACACAGCAAGTCAACAAGGTGCAAAACAACAAAACTAACGCTAGATGTTCCAAGGCTGATACACGGACAAACATACTGTTCATGGCTAACGATCCGGCAGGGAATGGATGTTAGGCCAGAGCCTAAGAAGGGTGATGATCAGGACCAGGTGTGCAGATTGCTGATGGGATGCAGGTGCGGAAATCAAGAGAGCTCCCCGGAGTGTTCCAGAACCCTCGGGAAACTGGAGATCACGAGCAGAAAAACTAGTCCACAGACAGGACCCGACTCAGACTGCCGGGATCGTTACAAAATGCCATATCTTTCTAACTGTGCTCTTTCCCAAAAGCTCCCAACATACAACCTATATACTTATTATGGACACAGTATGCTTACATTATTAGCTATCTTTGTTATTATTTGTTGTTATTTGTTATTAGTCCCATCCTTCAACTCTATTCAATACCTCCCATCTATCTCTTAACACCATCCATATAGGATTTCTATTTGCCATATATATTTCGACCGTGACTGTGATGTTTTACAAAAGTTCTGAACCTTTCTATTCTCATTGCTTCTACAGATTGTGAATTAAAAATAAACATTTTTGCTAAAAGTATTATTATATTATTGATTGATTGACTATGACTTTCAGATCACCCAGTAATGCTATCTGCAAGGTTAGTTCCAGGTAAATATTGCAATCCTTTAGCCATTCCTGGACCTGTGTCCAAAAACAAGCTACAAATGGACAGAACCAAAACAAATGATCTAATGATTCTATCTCTTCACAGCAAAATCTGCAGAGCTGGGAAGATTGTATCCCCCCATATAAATAACATTCTATTGGTAGCAAGAATTTTATATAATAATTTAAATTGAAAGATTCTAATTTTGAATCCGGTGTCGTTTTTGCGTGTCAGTTCATAAACACTATGCCATGGGATCGGTACGTCAAAGATCTCTTCCCAACTATTTTGCAATCTATATGGGACGGCTGTCAATCCTTTGGTCCTTAAGTGAAACTGATATACTTTTTTATTTATCACAGTTTTCCTTAACCAATTATGTTCTTTAATGCAAGGCCGACAGACAAGTTCCTTACTTTCTCCCCCTGGACTTTGTTCAAACTGGAAACCATATATCCCGAGGCCACATTTATTGTAGCTGGGGACTTTAACGCGCTTAAATGTCTTACTCACGTCAGCCACGGAGAACGAGAGCTCACAGACAGTCTTCATGGGCACTGTGTTTTCCACGAAGCGGGCGAAGAAAGTGTTTAGCTTGTCCGGGATCAAGGCGTCGGTGTCCGAGATGTGGCTAGTTTTCCCTTTATAATCTGTGATTGTCGGGACTCCCTGCCACATACACTACCGTTCAAAAGTTTGGGGTCACTTAGAAATGTCCTTGTTTTCCATGAAAACATACATAGCAAAATGAATAGGAAATGTGGTCATTGACAAGGTTAGAAATAATGATTTTAAATAATAATTGTGTCCTTCAAACTTTGCTTTCGTCAAAGAATCCTCCATTTGCAGCAATTACAGCCTTGCAGACCTTTGGCATTCTAGCTGTCAATTTGTTGAGGTAATCTGAAGAGATTTCGCCCCATGCTTCCTGAAGCACCTCCCACAAGTTGGATTAGCTTGATGTGCACTTCTTACATACCATACGGTCAAGCTGCTCCCACAACAGCTCAATAGGGTTGAGATCCGGTGATTGTGCTGGCCACTCCATTATAGACAGAATACCAGCTGACTGCTTCTTCCCTAAATAGTTATTGCATAGTTTGGAGCTGTGCTTTGGGTCATTGTCCTGTTGTAGGAGGAAATTGGCTCCAATCAAGCACCGTCCACATGGCATTGCAAAATGGACTGATAGCCTTCCTTCTTCAAGATCCCTTTTACCCTGTACAAATCTCCCACTTTACCACCACCAAAGCACCCCCAGACCATCACATTGCCTCCACCATGCTTGACAGATGGCATCAAGCACTCCTCCAGCATCTTTTCATTTGGTCTGTGTCTCACAAATGTTCTTCTTTGTGATCCGAACACCTCAAACATCGATTTGTCTGTCCATTACACTTTTTTCCAATCTTCCTCTGTCCAGTGTCTGTGTTCTTTTGCCCATCTTAATCTTTTATTTTTATTGGCCAGTCTGAGATATGGCTTTTTCTGTGCAACTCTGCCTAGAAGGTCAGCATCCCGGATTCGCCTCTTCACTGTTGACGTTGAGACTGGTGTTTTGCGGGTACTATTTAATGAAGCTGTCACTTGAGGACCTGTGAGTCGTCTGTTTCTCAAACTAGACACTCTAATGTATTTGTCCTCTTGCTCAGTTGTGCACTGGGGTCTCTCACTCCTCTTTCTATTCTGGTTAGAGACAGTTTGCGCTGTTCTGTGAAGGGAGTAGTACACAGCGTTGTACGAGATCTTCAGTTTCTTGGCAATTTCTCGCATGGAATATATATATATTTGCGAGAAAAAAAAACATATGGGGGATTGGAAGTGATGCAGACAATTACATTGATGGAAGTTAAAATCTATCTGCAATATTAAAGCTAATATACCTCCCCCCCAAAAATAAAAAAATAAAAGAAACATAATTGCAAAATGATTTTCTATTGATCAATTAGCCTTTTAAAATGATAAACTTGGATTAGCAAACACAACGTGCCATTGGAACACAGGACTGATGGTTGCTGATAATGGGCCTCTGTACGCCTATGTAGATATTCCATTAAAAATCAGCCGTTTCCAGCTACAATAGCCATTTACAACATTAACAATGTCTACACTGTATTTCTGATCAATTTGATGTTATTTTAATGGACAAAAAATTTGATTTTCTTTCAAAAACAAGGACATTTGTAAGTGACCCCAAACTTTTGAACGTTAGTGTACATCTTGTGTCTGAGCTGTTGAATTACGACTCCACTTTGTCTCTGTACTGACGTTTTGCCTGTTTGATTGCCTTACGGAGGGCATAGCTGGACTGTTTATACTAGTCCATGTTCCCGGTCACCATGCTGTGGTTAAATGCGGTGGTTTGCGCTTTCAGTTTTGCGCGAATGCTGCCATTTATCCAAGTTTTTTGGTTTGGATAAGTTTTAATTGTCACAGTGGGACAACATCCTCTATGCAAATCTTGATGAACTATGTCACCGAGTCAGTGTATACGTCAAGGCTATTCTCAGAGGCAACCTGGAACATATCCCTGTCCACGTGATCAAAACACTCTTGAAGCATAGATTCCAATTGGTCAGACCAACGTTGAACAGTCCTTACCACGGGTACTTCCTGTTTAAGTTTCTGCTTATAGGATGTGAGGAGCAGAATGGAGGCGTGATCTGATTTGCAGACGGGAGGGCGGGGGAGGGCCTTGTAGTCGTCCCAGAAGGGGGAGTAGCAATGGTCAAGAGTTCTCGATGAGTGAGTAGCGCAGGAGATGTGTTGATAAAACTACGGTAGAGTTTTCCTCAGATTTGCTTTATTAACCCTCGTAAGTCTGCCGGCGTAGACGGCAACCCAAGCCTCATTCTCAGAGTATGTGCAGACCAGCTGGCTGGAGTGTTTACGGACATATTAAATCTCTCCCTATCCCAGTCTGTTGTCCCCACTTGCTTCAAGATGTTCACCATTGTTCCTGTACCCAAGAAAGCGAAGGTAACTGAACTAAATGACTATCACCCCATAGCACTCACTTCTGTCAACATGAAGTGCTTTGAGAGGCTAGTTAAGGATCATATCACCTCCACCTTACCCAACACGCTAGACCCACTACAATTTGCATACCGCCCCAACAGATGACGTAATCGCCATCGCACTGAACACTGCCTTATCCTATCTGGACAAGAGGAATACCTATGTAAGAATGCTGTTCATTGACTACAGCTCAGCCTTCAACACCATAGTGCCCTCCAAGCTCATCACTAAGCTCAGGGCCCTGGGTCTGAATCCCGCCCTGTGGGTCCTAGACTTCCTGACAGGCCGACCTCAGGTGGTGAAGGTAGTCAATAACACCTCCGCTATGCTGATCCTCAACATGGGGGCCCCATAAGGGTGCATGCTTAACTTCTTCCTGTACTCCCTGTTCACCCATGACTGTGTGGCCACGTACGTCTCCAACTCAATCATTAAGTTGGCAGACGACACAACAGTGGTAGGCCTGATTACCAACAATGACGAGACCGCCTACAGGGAGGAGGTGAGGGCCCTTGTGGAGTGGTGCCAGGAAAATAACCTTTCCCTCAACAGGGCCACAGTGGAGAGGGTGAAAAGCTTCAAGTTCCTAGGTGTGCACATCACTGACAACCTGAAATGGTCCATTCACACAGTGTGGTGAAGAAGGCGCAACAGCATCTCTTCAACCTCAGGCTGAAGAAATTCAGCTTGGCCCCTAAGACCCCTCACAAACTTCTTAACAGATCCACCATTGAGATATCCTGCCGGGCTGTATCACCAGCCTGGTACGGCAAATGCACCAGTCCGCAGCTGCAGGGGCTCTTCAGAGGGTGGTGCGGTCAACCTAAGCATCGCATCCAGAACATCTACAGGACCCAGTGAAGGCCAAGAAGATCATCAAGGACCTCAGCCATCTGAGCCAGGCATATTCACCCGCTACCATCTAGAAGGCGGTCACCGTACTGGTGAATCAAAGCTGGGACAGAGAGACTGAAAAACAGCTTCTATCTCCAAGTCATCAGACTGTTAAATAGTCACCACTAGCGGCCTCCGCCTTGAGTACCCTGCCCTGAACTTTAGTCACTGTTACTAGTTAGTACTACCCGGTACTCAACCCTGCACCTTAGAGACTGCTGCCCCCTATGTACATAGTCAATGAACACTTTAATAATGTTTACATAATGTTTTACCCACTTCATATGTATATAATGTATTCTAGTCAAGGCTCATCCTATATAACTACTGCTGTACACATTTTCTATTCATATACTGTCCATATTGTCTATACATACCATC